>NC_084755.1:40066298-40161298 GCF_033978785.1 Entelurus aequoreus | reverse complement strand
ATTTTTATTTTATTTTTATATAAAAAGTTTCTCGAGGCCACAAGATACATGTCTAAAAAAAAATAAAAAAATCCCCATGTCCCTTTAGGGGCTCCGTAGGTTGCCATAAAAAAACATCAAAGTTTTATTTGACAAAAGCGCATAAAACAACCAAAATAATAGTTCAAACGTAAAATGGACAGATATATCTGAAGTTGATCTCGTAATTTAAGTGTTAAAAGTAAAAAAAAAACCTAATAAAAATGTATCACTTTATGAGTGGGGGACCTATTGGATCCCAAATATATTTAGTGGGATTTTATTTAACTTTTCACTGTGATTACTCAAAAATATGAAATAATTAAAATCAATGGTGTCCTGCATTATTGATCTTTTAGGGCTCTAATTACTAAATACTGCATATTTCAGTTTTACTATAAAAAACTAAGTTGTCTTTGACAGAAAAGGCATACAACTTTTTTTTTATTTTTTACTTGATATCAACCTGAAGTTGATATAGAGATTTACAGTAAGCGTTAAATAAAAAATAATAATAATTTGACTTATTTTTTACATTTTAATGACTGAGACCCTTTATGGTCCCCGGGAGCCCTAAAGGTTAAAACATTTTTTTTTTTTAAAATGCATATATTTTGTTAAGATTTGAAAATGAAAAATATCAAAATGGCCCCCGCATGTTTACATTTTTCCGTGTGCGGCCCTCAGTGGAAAAAGTTTGGACACCCCTGGCTTAAGCGCAGAGGGAGGAGGGTAAGACGGAGCCACCTTCGTACTTTAAGTTATTTCTTGAATTTAATAGTGTTTCTCACCTTCTTTATCAAAGTGCTCACAAATTGTTTTTTTGGTGCCATGCTGGCTTATTTTGCAGATTGTACTTTTTTGCTAGTTTCTGTAATAATTATTGTCCAGCGCTCTTATTTTTGTATTCCACTTCCTGTTTGCTCTTGTGTGAGCTCCCTGATTGGCAATCAGGACTTTATGCTTCCTGTGCACTTCCCTGCTGCACTATTTCCGTTTTGTTTTTTCCCAATAACAGGGTTTACACTTGTTACGCTCTGTTAGGCCAGGTCATTCTTTGTTTCATTTTTGGGTGTTTTTGGTTCACTTCCTTTCTTGTGCCCTTATTTTGTTCAACTTCCTGTTCTGGTGGTATTTTCCCTGCGCGAGCTTCACACTGCCTCTGAGTACTGGCTTAAATACCGGCCAAGTGATGATTAACAGCAGGTGACAAATATAATACTAATCACCCCCAGGTGATGAAGACAGCACTAAGAAGCAGTGTGAAGCTACTGCGGAGGACATGCAACCAGAACAGGAAGTGCAACAAAATAAGAGCACAAGAAAGGAAGAGATTAAAAAAACAACAACAGGAAAAACACCCAAAAACTAAACAAAGAATAGCCTGGCCTAACAGATCCTAACAATATGTGCACTTTGCCTGCTACCCCTGCATCCTGGGGTCCAGGAAAACAACACAAGTTTAGACCTGCATCTAGTCCAAAGGGGTTAGTAAAAGGAAGTTTAGACCTGCATCTAGTCCAAAGTGGTTAGTAAAAGGAAGTTTAGACCTGCATCCAGTCCAAAGAGGGTTCTAAAAGGAAGTCCTTTTATGGGCATTGGCTCTGATTAGTGATGCTGCTGCTTTAAGGCTCAGCTGGATGATGCAAAAGGCTCCCTGTGATCCTCTCGGGTGTTCCTCCTTCTCCAACAACTAATCCACTTAAGGGTCTCAAGTCCGTGGCCAAACTCATTTGGACAGGTCTCAATGATGAGGTTTCTCCCTCCCTGATAAAAGCAAACATAAAGACCATTAAACTTTGTCCTTTTGCAGAAGATGTCTGGCCAAGATCCTGAAACTGGTCTTTGTGTCACACTGGTCTGGTGTGTAAAGGATATCACCACATAGGCTCAGGAAGACTTCAGAAAACCACTGTCAGTAACTACAGTCGGTCGCTACATCTGTAAGTGCAAGTTAAAACTCTACTAAGCAAAGCCAAAGCCATTTATCAACAACACCCGGAAATGCTGACAGCTTCGCTGGGCCCGAGCTCATCTAAGGTGGACTGATACAAAGTGGAAAAGTGTTCTGTGGTCTGACGAGTCCACATTTCAAATTGTTTTTGGAAACTGTGGACCAAAGAGTAAAAGAACCATCAGGCGCAGAGTGTAAAAGTCAGCATGTGTGATGGTATGGGGGTGTATTAGTGGCCAAGACATGGGTAACTTACACATCTGTGAAGGCACCATTCATGCTGAAAGGTACATACAGCTTTTGGAGCAACATATGGACGCCCCTGCTTATTTCAGCCAAGCCAGGTGTTACAACAGCGTGGCTTCATAGTAAAAGAGTGTGGGTACTAGACTGGCCTGCCTGTAGTCCAGACATTGAAAATGTGTGGCAGCTAAAATATGAGAAGGGAGACTGTTGAACAACTTAAGCTGTACATCAAGCAAGAATGGGAAAGAATTCCACTTCAAAAATGTGTCTCCTCAGTTCCCAAACCTTTACTGAGTGTTGTTCAAAGGAGGTAAAAATAATGATTAAGTTTGTCAGTGTGAACATGAAATATCTTGTCTTTGCAGTCTATTCAATTGAATATAAGTTGAAAAGGATTTGTTGTATTCTCTTTTTATTGACCATTTACACAACCTGACAACTTCACTGCTGTTGGGTTTTGTAATATGGTTTGACATTGCTCCATAATTAGGATAATTACCATACACTCTGGATTATAAACCGCTACTTTTTCCCCACACTTTGAGTCCTGTGTCTTCCAAAACGGTGCGGATAATTTATGGATTTTTCTTCGCTGACGGACATAAAGCAAATAGTTTTCATTAAACACAAGCAAAAACACTCAGACCACGCTTGGCCTAAATCTAATTTTTTTTTTTAAATCTGAAAGTACAGTATACCGGTACTAGTATAGTATCGCATTACTAATGAATCCAAAAACGGTACTATACTCTGTCTGAATAGTACCGGTTCCCGGGCATTACGGCGCATCATCCCATTGCTGGTTTTACGAGCAGAGGAGCATGTTGGGCAGCGCACACACACAGAGTACTTACAAGCAGACACAGTGTGTAGACAGAAAAGGGAGAATGGACGCATTTTGGTGTAAAAAGTCAAGATAAAGGTGAAGTTATAACACTGAAACACCCTCAGAAAGAGCTGCTTTAAGACATGGCTAGCTAGCTAGCGGCTAACATCCATCCACAGTGTTTTAGCTACTTCTAAATCACTAATCCTGGCCTCCATGGCGACAAATAAAGTATGTTTCTTACATGTAGTATTATCACTGGAGGACGAGGAATAGCTAAACATGCTTCACTACACACCGTAGGAGGATACAATAGCTCACCCCCGTCACAATGTAAACAAATGCCATGGGTGGATCTACACCTGACATCCACTGTAATGATACCAAGTACAAGAGTGTATCTAGTCGATACTACTATGATTACATTGATATTTTTTATTATAAAAAAATATTTTTTCTTTTTTAAAATTCATATTATGTTTATAAAGTCAGTAAATACGTCCCTGGACACATGAGGACTTTGAATATGACCAATGTATGATCCTGCAACTACTTGGTATCAGATCGACACCTAAATGTGTGGTATCATCCAAAACTAATGTCAAGTATCAAAGAAGAGAAGAATAAGTGATTATTACATTTGAACAGAAGTGTAGATAGAACATGTTCAAACAGAAAATAAGCAGATAATAACAGTAAATGAACAAGTGGATTAATAATCCATTTTTTACAGTTTGTCCCTCATAATGTGTACAAAATAATAGGTGTATAAATGACACAATATGTTACTGCATACTAATTAGGAGTCTTTGTTTGTTTACTTACTACTAAAAGACAAGTTGTCTAGTATGTTCACTATTTTATTTAAGGACTAAATGACAATAATAAACATATGTTTCATGTACACTAACATTTTTTGATCAAATAAAGACAATAATGACATTTTTTGTGGTCCCCTTTATTTAGAAAAGTATCGAAATACATTTTGGTGCCGGTACCAAAATATTGGTATGGAGACAACACTACTTGCTACTACTACAATATAAAAGTAGTCACAATAGATATAGTCGCCACATGCTAAAAAAAAATGAGTGTTTAATTAAGTGAAAGTAAAGTAATATAAAGTAAGAATAGATGTATATAGTGTCATATATTAGGGAAAGTTGTCATCCTTTCCTGGCTGTTAAGTAGAGGAGACATCAGTGTGGATCTACATTACATTTATTCTTCTACTCACATGTAAACAAATGCTACACGGCCTCAATTCCCGTCAGAATTAAGCGCCATCTTTTGAAGGAGTTTGCACACTGCAGGTGCTGCCGAGTGAACCCGCAAGTGTTTTCTGCGCTTTAACGCTTTCAACCGGAAGGAGAAGTGCCATTCTCTCCTCTGGTCGTCCATAACGTATCTACTCGTCTTCATTCGTCACTCCAAGCGACGGTTGTAAGTTTTACAATATAACTAAAACTATTCTTACTTACTAAAGCGTCCCATGTGTGATGTCTGTAGGAGTGTTTTCATGCATATTTGTAATGTAATGAAACTAGCGTCATTAGCATTAGCTGTGCCTGTATTCGTTTTATTAATTTACGATGACATTCTTTTTGTATTGTTTCACTTTCACTGATTCCTCAGTAAATTCACCAAAACGTCACCGTGGACTTATTGAGTCTGTTTAGCTGATTGGAGGGCTAGCTTGCGCAGCTAGCGGGTCCATGACCATGACTTCTGTTTTGTTTGATCAGCCCTTTTACTGCCTTGTTACAGGCTCCCTTTGTAAACAATTAATAATAATAGATTTTATTTGTAAAAAGCACTTTATATTGAGAAAACAATCTCAAAGTGCTACAGTGTATTAAAATAATAAAATTAATAAAAAGATAAAGAAATAAATAAAAAATAAAAACTAGAACAGCCACATAGCTATGACTAGTTTGCATATATCTAAAAAAAAAAAAGGCTTTTTTTTTTTAAAAAGAAGGGCTTTTAAGCCTTTTTTAAAAGCATCTACAGTCTGTGGTGCCCTCAGGTGGTCAGGGAGAGCATTCCACAGACTGGGAGCGGCGGAGCAGAAAGCCCGGTACATGTATGTAATGTATGTAATAATGTATGTAAATAAACATTCTGTGTAAATAACTAATTTCACAACGTATATATAGTCCTGTGTGGCTAATATATGATTTTTCAAATATTTGTTTCTAATTCAGTGGGTGCGGCTTTTATACCAGTAACATACCCACCACTCTATAGTCCGTAGAATACGGTATTTATCGGAGAGGCGTACAAAACAAAACAAAAAAGCATAATGTAACAAATGAGGCTGAAATGTTGACGCTATTAGCACAAAGATGTGTATTTAAACACAAATGCTATATTGATATCGGATGTCGGTATCAAGTATCGGACTTTATCAGCTTAATAATAATAGATTTTATTTGTAAAAAGCATTTTACATTGAGTAAACAACCTCAAAGTGCTACAGTGTATTAAAATAAATAGATAATAAAAAATAAATAATAATAAAAACTTGAACAGCCAAACAGCTAAAACTAGTATGCATATACAGTATCTAAAAAAGGCTTTTTAAAAAAAAAAAGAATGGTTTTTAAGCCTTTTTTAAAAGCATCCACAGTCTGTGGTGCCCTCAGGTGGTCAGGGAGAGCGTTCCACAGACTGGGAGCGAACTGAAATGTCCGACACAAGCAGTCCTGCAGCAAGTCTGTTTGAGTATCTAAATGTTCCTCAATAAACACATAAAGTTGGTTTTTCAAGTTCATTTAAAAAAAAGGTAAACATGGTAGGCAACTAGGAGCTGGCAGCTACACAACAGCTAAGCACACAATAGCACCCAAGCTAGACATGCGTAACAAGCCTCCTTAATTGAACAATATTATAGTCTAATCACATTTGTCAATATGTTGAAGTAACAAATAATTACTACTTACCAATAAAGTATCCAGTAACAAACGTGTCCGCATCGTTCAACTTAGTGCCATGCTCTGTGAGCGTTGCTGGTGACGTGCACCCTCAATGTGGAGGAGGGCAGCAGGCGGCGTGCAGGTAAAAGTCTATGTAGTGACAAAGCAAAAGCTACGGTGCAGCCGGGTAGTGAACCGGCAGCAAAGCCATGCGGCAACCAAGTCAAACAGGAGACTAGACACACGACCAAGTCATGGAAGAGGGAAGCAGGTGGAAGTAATGACCAATGACTCCCAGGTGGAAGTAATGACCAATGACTCCCAGGTGGAAGTAATGACCAATGACTCCCAGGTGGAAGTAATGACCAATGACTCCCAGGTGTGCTGGCAGGACCAGGGACAGAAAGTAAAGGTGCTTCACAACACCAAACAGGAAACACTGACATAATAAGAGCATCCAGACAGGAAGTGATTGTAAACAAGGGAAAATAACAAACAACTATTTGCAATTAAATTATATATATATATATATGTATATATATATATATATATATATATATATATATATATATATATATATATATATATATATATATATATATATATATATATATATATATATATATATATATATATATATATATATATATATATATATCCTATTGAAAAGCACTTTTTCCATTTAAATTATATATTATAATTTATTTTATTTCCAGATAATTTAGTATAACCATGTTAAAAAATAATGTTAAATAATACATTTTATACACACACATATATATATATATATATATATATATATATATATATATATATATATATATATATATATATATATATATATATTTATATATACTGTATATATATATATATATATATATATATATACTGTATATATATATATATATATATATATATATATATATATATATATATATATATATATATATATATATATATATATATATATATATATACTGTATATATATATATATATATATATATATATATATATATATATATATATATATATATATATATATTTATATATACTGTATATATATATATATATGTATATATATACTGTATATATATATATATATATGTATGTATATATATATATATATATATATATATATATATATATTTATATGTATATATATATATATATATATATATATATATATATATATATATATATATATATATATGTATATATATATATATATATATATATATATATATATATATATATATATATATATATATATATATATATATATATATATATATCCTATTGAAAAGCACTTTTTCCATTTAAATTATATATTATAATTTATTTTATTTCCAGATAATTTAGTATACCCACGTTAGAAAATAATGTTAAATAATACATTTTATACACACATATATATATATATATATTTATATATACTGTATATATATATATATATATATATTTATATATACTGTATATATATATATATATATATATATATATATATATATATATATATATATATATATATATATATATATATATATATATATATATATATATATATATATATATATATATATATATATATATATAAATGTACGTATATAATATACAACAAAATTAGGCGTAATAATGTGTTCATTCCACGACTGTATATATGTCGATAACGGTATCGCTTGATATCGGTATCGGTAATTAAGAGTTGGACTATATCGGAATATTGGATATTGGCAAAAAAGCCATTATCGGACATCTGTATTTTTAACCCAATTAGGTGAAACTACAGAAATCTCACGGCACACAGTGGTTGGAAAAACACCGCTTTAGGGTACCCAGTTTAAAATCACTTTTTAAATAATTGTGCATTTTTATTTTTTTTATGTACAACATGTTTGATTCAGCTTGACTTTAATTGTAATAAACCTGTGCATGTGGACACACACACACACACACACACACACACACACACACACACACACACACACACACACACACACACACACACACACACACACACACACACACACAGTATTATTATTAAAAGTGACAATTTCTTGTTTGACCTATTGAAGGCCCACCAAAGAAGACGCAGGTGTGTGTTGTTGTGTCGCAGCAGCAGCGTTGCCACTTCCTGTCAGCTGTCAGCGCAGCAATAAAAGCTTGGAAGGTTCTCCTGGCCGAAGAAATGTTGTCTTTCTTTCCAGAGTGCGGCCTGGCCGAGAGCAGGAAGACAATGGCAGCGGGGACTTCAGCTGTGGAAAGTTCCAGGCCGATGCCGGAATGGGACGACGCCGCGCTTGATGAACGTCACGCCGCAGCCAGGAAGTGATGTCATACCTTCCTCCTCTCGGAGAAGTTGGGTGATGTCTTTTGTGCGACGCAACATAACATTTTTGTCCTCGCTATGACAATAGAACAAGAGCAGCGTCCACTGCAGAGGACGTTGATGCTAAACATATTTAGTCTTTAATTGTTGTCTTTAAATAGTGGAATATCTTTTTTGATCCAAGCAGGACGATTGCAAAAAATCTCCTGCAATCTTCATTCACTATATAGACCAGGGGTGTCCAAAGTGCAGCCCGGGGGCCATTTGCGGCCCGCAGGTAATATTTGAACGGCCCCGTGGCACATTCTAAAAATACGATTAAAAAAAAATTAAAAACATAAAAAGTGGTATAAAAGAGCAAACAGGTGATATGTAACAATAAAATGTTTCTTTCTTTAAAAAATAATAATGAATCAAAATCAATGTCATTATGAATTATTGGCCTATTCAAGGCTCCAATTACGTCACATTAAATATTCCACTTTGAGATATTTTTTGGGGAAAATGTTGCATATTTTGTGTTTGCCATATAAAAAAACTGAGCTGTTTTTTTTTTAAAAACAAGGGCCTAAAAGGAACAAACAAAAAACATAAACAACAATAAAAGTTATAATTGACGGATGGATCTGAAGTTGATCTTGAGACAATTGTGTTAAAAGTTAAAAAAAAAAGTATGATTTTTTTTGTAATACTTTACTGAGCAGGAGCCTTTTGGATCCCCAATAATATTAGTGGGACTTTTTGTAATTTTATTTTTTTTAAGTGTCATTGCTCAAAAAATAATAATTAATCAATGTTGTTATGAGTTATGCTATTAGCGCCAATTATTATATAATCTCAAATATTCCACTTTAAAATGTTATTGGGGGAAAATATTGCATATTTTGTGTTTTTTCCATAAAAAAACAGGGTTTTCTTTGACAAAAAGAGCATACAGCGTAAATCTTCAAAAAAACAAAAACTTCATATTGACATATAGACCTAATGTTGATCTGGAGATTTAAACCTTGGATAATAATAATAATACTAAATAATGACACATTTTAAATATTTTTTTTACTTAAACCCTTTGGGGTCCCCAGGATCAAGTCTGAGTGGAGGCCTAAATGTATATTTTTATACATATATTGTATTGGTTTTTAAAATAAAAAATATCAAAATGGCCCCCGCTTGCTTTGATATTTCAGTGTGCGGCCCTCAGCGGGAAAAGTTTGGACACCCCTGATATAGACTTTAGGTACATGCAGACTGGCACAGTTACGCACAAACGGCCACGTTGGGAGGGAGAGTCCTCCGTCCTATACATCAATCAATCAATCAATGTTTATTTATATAGCCCTAAATCACATGACTAACTTCTTTATACATGACTTCTTTACGTTAGTATATTATGGAGCACCATGTGGGAAGAAAGGGATGGAAAGGAAAGGGAGAGTAGAGGGAGAAAGAGGAAGTATGTGGTATGTGTAGCTATGTTTACCCTATTTTCGATTATAAGGCGCAATGCCGATGAGTGGGTCTATTCAGGTCTATTTTCATACAAAAGGCGCAGCGGATTATAAGGCCCATTAAAGGAGTCATATTATATGATTATTTTCTAAATGTAAAAGACTTCCTTGTGGTCTACATAACATGTAATGGTGGTTCTTTGCTCAAAATATATATATACATACATATATATTGTATTTATATATATGTATGTATATATAGGGTTTGGCATGATAAGCTTTTAGCTTCAGCCTATACCTTTTTGGTCAGGAAATGTAAACCCATACTTTTATTGATCTACCTGCCACGCACTTGAAGTGTAGTGTTTACATGAACTGATGACCAAATGACTCTTATACTTGGTATCATTACAGTCGATGTATGTATTAGACCCACCCATTTGTTTACCTTGAGGAGCGCCAGCTTGCTGTTAGCGGTGAGCTATCGTATCCCCAGTGTGTAGTGACACATGTTTAGCTATTCCTCGTCCTCCAGTGATAACGCTACTTGTAAGAAACTCACTTTATTTGTCGCCATGTCTTAAAGCAGCTCTTCCTGAGGGTGTTTCAGTGTTAGAACTTCACCTTTATTTTGACTTTTTACACTTTTTCTCCCCTTTCTGTCTACACACTGTCTGCTTGTAAGTACTCTGTGTGCGTGCGCTGCCCAACATGCTCGTAAAAGCAGCAATGTCACGACTGCGCGCCGTCTTGTCCGTAAAATAAATAAAGACCGCTGTTTTTCAGAAGCATTATAGTAGTGCTTTTAGTCCATTAGTACTTTAGTAGTACCAGTAGACCGTGCCGTGCCCTCGGTCTTGGTGTCATCCTAGTTTTTACACATAAATGAAGGATGTACTTGACCTCCACCAGCAGGTCTCGCTGCTAATGGAGAAGGCAGCTTCACCTTCATGAAGGTCGCTCCCCTCAGAGTCCCAGGACGAGTATCTCAACAAGTCCTCCAGACAGATGGACTCTCGGTTCCACACCTCGTATTTCCCCGTCTGAATAAATGAGTGATGTGGAACCTCCACCGCGACAAGATCTGTTTCTCAGCTGTGGTCACGTTGTAATGCACTTTCACGCCACTTGTGGCAGTGACGAGCTAACACCGAGGAAACACTTTTTTTTTTAGCGTGGTGACACTTGGCCTGGTTCCAACTCCTTGTGGCACCAACACCAGGGGCGGTATAGCTCAGTTGGTAGAGCGGCAGTGCCAGCAACTTGAGGGTTCCAGGTTCGATGCCCCGCTTCCGCCATCCGAGTCACTGCCGTTGTGTCCTTGGGCAAGACACTTTAGCCACCTGCTCCCAGTGACACCCACACTGCTTTAAATGTCACTTACATATTGGCTTTCACTCTATAAAGCGCTTTGAGTCACTAGAGAAAAGCGCTATATAAATATAATTCACTTCACAAGTTACTCTCGGCTTTCAACAAGAGGAACGCAGCAAAAAGCCATTAAGTTGTTTACCTGACATATGAAACATAACAAATTGTTTACCACACACAAGACAAATTGTTTACCTGACACATGAAACACGACGAATTGTTTACCTGACACATGAAACATGACAAATTGTTTACCTGACACATGAAACATGACAAATTGTTTACCAGGCACATGACAAATTGTTTACCTGACACATGAAACATGACAAATTGTTTACGTGACACATGACAAATTGTTTACGTGACACATGACAAATGGTTTACCTGACACATGAAACATGACAAATTGTTTACCAGACACATGACCAATTGTTTACCTGACACATGAAACATGACAAATTGTTTACGTGACACATGACAAATTGTTTACGTGACACATGACAAATGGTTTACCTGACACATGAAACATGACAAATTGTTTACCAGACACATGACCAATTGTTTACCTGACACATGAAACATGACAAATGGTTTACCTGACACATGAAACATGACAAATTGTTTACGTGACACATGACAAATTGTTTACCTGACACATGAAACATGACAAATTGTTTACCTGACACATGAAACATGACAAATTGTTTACCTGACACATGAAACATGACAAATTGTTTACCAGACACATGACAAATTGTTTACCTGACACATGACAAATTGTTTACCTGACACATGAAACATGACAAATTGTTTACCTGACACATGAAACATGACAAATTGTTTACCAGACACATGACAAATTGTTTACCTGACACATGAAATATGACAAATTGTTTACCTGACACATGAAACATGACAAATAGTTTACCAGGCACATGAAACATGAAATATGACAAATTGTTTACCTGACACATGAAAAATGACAAATTGTTTACCAGGCACGTGAAACATGACAAATTGTTTACCAGGCACATGACAAATTGTTTACCTGACACATGAAACATGACAAATTGTTTACCTGACACATGACAAACTGTTTACTTGACATATGAAAGATGACAAATTGTTTACCAGACACATGACGAATTGTTTACCTGACACATGACAAATTGTTTACCTGACACATGAAACATGACAAATGGTTTACCTGACACATGAAACATGACAAATTGTTTACGTGACACATGACAAATGGTTTACCTGACATATGAAACATGACAAATTGTTTACCAGACACATGACAAATTGTTTACCTGACACATGAAACATGACAAATTGTTTACCTGACACATGAAACATGACAAATTGTTTACCAGACACATGACAAATTGTTTACCTGACACATGAAATATGACAAATTGTTTACCTGACACATGAAACATGACAAATAGTTTACCAGGCACATGAAACATGACACATGAAATATGACAAATTGTTTACCTGACACATGAAAAATGACAAATTGTTTACCAGGCACGTGAAACATGACAAATTGTTTACCAGGCACATGACAAATTGTTTACCTGACACATGAAACATGACAAATTGTTTACCTGACACATGAAACATGGCGACTGGTTTACCTGACACATGGCGACTGGTTTACCTGACACATGACAAATTGTTTACGTGACACATGAAACATGAGGAATTGTTTACCTGACACATCACACAATGTTTACTTGACACATGACAAACTGTTTACTTGACATATGAAAGATGACAAATTGTTTACCAGACACATGACAAATTGTTTACCTGACACATGAAACATGGCGACTGGTTTACCTGACACATGGCGACTGGTTTACCTGACACATGGCGACTGGTTTACCTGACACATGACATATTGTTTACGTGACACATGAAACATGAGGAATTGTTTACCTGACACATCACACAATGTTTACTTGACACATGACAAACTGTTAACTTGACATATGAAAGATGACAAATTGTTTACCAGACACATGACGAATTGTTTACCTGACACATAAACATGACAAATTGTTTACCTGATGAATTGTTAACCTGACAATGAAACATGACGAATTGTTTACCTGACACATGAAACATGACAAATTGTTTACCTGACACATGAAACATGACAAATTGTTTACCTGACACATGAAACATGACAAATTGTTTACCTGACACATGAAACATGACAAATTGTTTACCTGACACATGAAACATGACAAATTGTTTACCTGACACATGAAACATGACAAATTGTTTACCTGACACATGACAAATTGTTTACCTGACACATGAAACATGACAAATTGTTTACCTGACACATGAAACATGACAAATTGTTTACCTGAAACATGACAAGCTGTTTACCTGACACATGAAACATGACAAATTGTTTACCTGAAACATGACAAGCTGTTTACCTGACACATGACAAATTGTTTACCTGACACATGAAACATGACAAATTGTTTACCTGACACATGAAACATGGCGACTGGTTTACCTGACACATGGCGACTGGTTTACCTGACACATGACAAATTGTTTACGTGACACATGAAACATGAGGAATTGTTTACCTGACACATCACACAATGTTTACCTGACACATGACAAACTGTTTACTTGACATATGAAAGATGACAAATTGTTTACCAGACACATGACGAATTGTTTACCTGACACATGAAACATGACAAATTGTTTACCTGATGAATTGTTAACCTGACAATGAAACATGATGAATTGTTTACCTGAAACATGACAAGCTGTTTACCTGACACATGAAACATGACAAATTGTTTACCTGACACATGAAACATGACAAATTGTTTACCTGACACATGACAAATTGTTTACCTGACACATGACAAATTGTTTACCTGACACATGAAACATGACAAATTGTTTACCTGACATATGAAACATGACAAATTGTTTACCAGACACATGACAAATTGTTTACTTGACATATGAAACATGACAAATTGTTTACCAGACACATGACAAATTGTTTACTTGACATATGAAACATGACAAATTGTTTACCTGACACATGAAACATGACAAATTGTTTACCAGACACATGACAAATTGTTTACCTGACACATGAAACATGACAAATTGTTTACCAGACACATGACAAATTGTTTACCTGACACATGAAACATGACAAATTGTTTACCTGACACATGAAACATGGTGACTGGTTTACCTGACACATGGCGACTGGTTTACCTGACACATGGCGACTGGTTTACCTGACACATGGCGACTGGTTTACCTGACACATGAAACATGACACATTGTTTACCTGGCGAATTGTTAACCTGACAATGAAACATGACAAACTGTTTACCTGACACATGATGAATTGTTTACCTGACACATGAAACATGACAAATTGTTTACCTGACACATGAAACATGGCGACTGGTTTACCTGACACATGGCGACTGGTTTACCTGACACATGACAAATTGTTTACGTGACACATGAAACATGAGGAATTGTTTACCTGACACATCACACAATGTTTACTTGACACATGACAAACTGTTTACTTGACATATGAAAGATGACAAATTGTTTACCAGACACATGACAAATTGTTTACCTGACACATGAAACATGGCGACTGGTTTACCTGACACATGGCGACTGGTTTACCTGACACATGGCGACTGGTTTACCTGACACATGACAAATTGTTTACGTGACACATGAAACATGAGGAATTGTTTACCTGACACATCACACAATGTTTACTTGACACATGACAAACTGTTAACTTGACATATGAAAGATGACAAATTGTTTACCAGACACATGACGAATTGTTTACCTGACACATAAACATGACAAATTGTTTACCTGATGAATTGTTAACCTGACAATGAAACATGACGAATTGTTTACCTGAAACATGACAAGCTGTTTACCTGACACATGAAACATGACAAATTGTTTACCTGACACATGAAACATGACAAATTGTTTACCTGACACATGAAACATGACAAATTGTTTACCTGACACATGACAAATTGTTTACCTGACACATGAAACATGACAAATTGTTTACCTGACACATGAAACATGACAAATTGTTTACCTGACACATGAAACATGACAAATTGTTTACCTGACACATGACAAATTGTTTACCTGACACATGAAACATGACAAATTGTTTACCTGACACATGAAACATGACAAATTGTTTACCTGAAACATGACAAGCTGTTTACCTGACACATGAAACATGACAAATTGTTTACCTGAAACATGACAAGCTGTTTACCTGACACATGAAACATGACAAATTGTTTACCTGACACATGAAACATGACAAATTGTTTACCTGACACATGAAACATGGCGACTGGTTTACCTGACACATGGCGACTGGTTTACCTGACACATGACAAATTGTTTACGTGACACATGAAACATGAGGAATTGTTTACCTGACACATCACACAATGTTTACCTGACACATGACAAACTGTTTACTTGACATATGAAAGATGACAAATTGTTTACCAGACACATGACGAATTGTTTACCTGACACATGAAACATGACAAATTGTTTACCTGATGAATTGTTAACCTGACAATGAAACATGATGAATTGTTTACCTGAAACATGACAAGCTGTTTACCTGACACATGAAACATGACAAATTGTTTACCTGACACATGAAACATGACAAATTGTTTACCTGACACATGACAAATTGTTTACCTGACACATGACAAATTGTTTACCTGACACATGAAACATGACAAATTGTTTACCTGACATATGAAACATGACAAATTGTTTACCAGACACATGACAAATTGTTTACTTGACATATGAAACATGACAAATTGTTTACCAGACACATGACAAATTGTTTACTTGACATATGAAACATGACAAATTGTTTACCTGACACATGAAACATGACAAATTGTTTACCAGACACATGACAAATTGTTTACCTGACACATGAAACATGACAAATTGTTTACCAGACACATGACAAATTGTTTACCTGACACATGAAACATGACAAATTGTTTACCTGACACATGAAACATGGTGACTGGTTTACCTGACACATGGCGACTGGTTTACCTGACACATGGCGACTGGTTTACCTGACACATGGCGACTGGTTTACCTGACACATAACAAATTGTTTACCAGACACATGAAACATGACAAATTGTTTACCTGGCGAATTGTTAACCTGACAATGAAACATGACAAACTGTTTACCTGACACATGATGAATTGTTTACCTGACACATGAAACATGACAAACTGTTTACCTGACACATGATGAATTGTATACCTGACACATGACAAACTGTTTACCTGACACATGAAACATGGCAAATTGTTTACCTGACAATGAAACATGACAAACTGTTTACCTGACACATGACAAATTGTTTACCAGACACATGACAAGCTGTTTACCTGACACATGAAACATGACAAATTGTTTACCTGACACATGAAACATGACAAATTGTTTACCTGACATATGAAACATGACAAATTGTTTACCACACATGACAAATTGTTTACTTGACATATGAAACATGACAAATTGTTTACCTGACACATGAAACATGACACATTGTTTACCTGACATATGAAACATGACAAATTGTTTACCAGACACATGACAAATTGTTTACTTGACATATGAAACATGACAAATTGTTTACCAGACACATGACAAATTGTTTACCTGACACATGAAACATGACAAATTGTTTACCTGACACATGAAACATGGTGACTGGTTTACCTGACACATGAAACATGGTGACTGGTTTACCTGACACATGACAAATTGTTTACCTGACACATGAAACATGACAAATTGTTTGCCTGACACATGAAACATGACAAATTGTTTACCTGGCGAATTGTTAACCTGACAATGAAACATGACAAACTGTTTACCTGACACATGATGAATTGTTTACCTGACACATGAAACATGACAAACTGTTTACCTGACACATGATGAATTGTATACCTGACACATGACAAACTGTTTACCTGACACATGAAACATGACAAATTGTTTACCTGACAATGAAACATGACAAACTGTTTACCTGACACATGACAAATTGTTTACCAGACACATGACAAGCTGTTTACCTGACACTTGAAACATGACGAATTGTTTACCTGACACATGAAACATGACAAATTGTTTACCTGACATATGAAACATGACAAATTGTTTACCACACATGACAAATTGTTTACTTGACATATGAAACATGACAAATTGTTTACCTGACACATGAAACATTGTTTACCTGACATATGAAACATGACAAATTGTTTACCAGACACATGACAAATTGTTTACTTGACATATGAAACATGACAAATTGTTTACCAGACACATGACAAATTGTTTACCTGACACATGAAACATGACAAATTGTTTACCTGACACATGAAACATGGTGACTGGTTTACCTGACACATGACAAATTGTTTACCTGACACATGAAACATGACGAATTGTTTACCTGACACATGAAACATGACAAATTGTTTACCTGGGGAATTGTTAACCTGACAATGAAACATGACAAACTGTTTACCTGACACATGATGAATTGTTTACCTGACACATGAAACATGACAAACTGTTTACCTGACACATGATGAATTGTATACATGACACATGACAAACTGTTTACCTGACACATGAAACACGACAAATTGTTAACCTGACAATGAAACATGACAAACTGTTTACCTGACACATGACAAATTGTTTACCAGACACATGACAAGCTGTTTACCTGACACTTGAAACATGACAAATTGTTTACCTGACACATGAAACATGACAAATTGTTTACCTGACATATGAAACATGACAAATTGTTTACCACACATGACAAATTGTTTACTTGACATATGAAACATGACAAATTGTTTACCTGACACATGAAACATGACACATTGTTTACCTGACATATGAAACATGACAAATTGTTTACCAGACACATGACAAATTGTTTACTTGACATATGAAACATGACAAATTGTTTACCAGACACATGACAAATTGTTTACCTGACACATGAAACATGACAAATTGTTTACCTGACACATGAAACATGGTGACTGGTTTACCTGACACATGACAAATTGTTTACCTGACACATGAAACATGACGAATTGTTTACCTGACACATGAAACATGACAAATTGTTTACCTGGGGAATTGTTAACCTGACAATGAAACATGACAAACTGTTTACCTGACACATGATGAATTGTTTACCTGACACATGAAACATGACAAACTGTTTACCTGACACATGATGAATTGTATACATGACACATGACAAACTGTTTACCTGACACATGAAACACGACAAATTGTTAACCTGACAATGAAACATGACAAACTGTTTACCTGACACATGACAAATTGTTTACCAGACACATGACAAGCTGTTTATCTGACACATGAAACATGACACATTGTTTACCTGACACATGAAACATGACAAATTGCAGGGGCCGTCTTCAAATGTGTTTTGCTGCAATTCCAACTTTGGCCACAGAGTCAGTTGCCATGGAGACGGTGATTTGGAAAAAGTAGAAAGCTAAGCTACAAGTGACTGAATGTAGCTAAGCTATATTGTAGCACGCTACATGACAAAAGTAGCTAGCTACATTTAACAACTTTTCTATCTATGTGTAACATCAATGTTAATGATAATAAACACACTCTCTGTATTTATTTAGTTTGCCTTTTCTTTGGCCCACCCCCGTAATGTTATTAATTTATGTCTGCCTCCAGTAAAACAACAGCCTCCATCTTTATACCGTGACAACAAAACTATGACTTGTGTGTTTGGGAACAGCCAGCAAGCAGGCGGCATTGCAAAAGGATTGGCACCCCCTCTTCCTCTTACGCGAGACCCACCCAGGGAATCATGTCATGTGTGAAAATGACAACACTGGATGCAAACACACAGCGCAGGAATGACAACCTTGCGTCACTTTATTTCCGAGCAATCATCCACGCGGCAAACACACATCACACTTTGCGCCTCACAATGCAGACAAAGAAACCACAAGTACAAAAAAAATGAAGAGAGAGGAAGAAAGAATAAGTCATTAAATATATTCCTTTGAGATAAACACAATATATTAGTATTACAAGAGCCTAGGCAACATTTATAAACACAAGTAGGGCGTTGTTTGGATGCTGAACATGTGGGGTGGAAGTACCTGTGTAACAATGCAGTATTTGTATGTATCTGTGTAAGAGTACACAACAACAATGAAGTATTGTTTGTATTTGTGCTAACTTTATGATGGAAAATTGTACAAAAGCAGTGAAGTTGTCACGTTGTGTAAATGCTAAATAAAAACAAAATCCTTTTCAACTTATATTCAATTGAATAGACTGCAAAGACAAGATATTTCTTGTTATTTTGTGCAAATATTAGCTCGTTTGGAGTTTGATGCCTGCAGCATGTTTCAAAAAAGCTGGCACAAGTGGCAAAAAAGACTGAGAAAGTGGAGGAATGCTCGTCAAAGACTTACTTGGAACATCCCACAGGTGAACAGGGATGTGTTGCTGCCATTCCATTCTAAGTTCATGATTATTTGCCAAAAAGTGTGAACATGAAATATCTCGTCTTTGCAGTCTATTCAATTGAATATAAGTTGGAAAGGATTTTGTTTTTATTGACCATTTACACAAGGTGACAACTTCACTGCTATTGTAGTTTAGTTAATGGGAAACTGCAACATTGCTTTGTGGTCCAATACAAAGTTTCAGGTGTACTAATCACCATAGTTACTGTAAAAGAACACGTCAACAAATCCATTATTAGGAAATAAAGTCCACTTCACAGCAGCTCAAAGTGTTTTTTGTTTGTTTTTACTTCCATTGAAAAAAAAAGTTGACCGTAGGGGAAAAGTGGAGTCAAATATCACAAATAGGACGTTAGATACGACTAAATAAGGAAGTTAGCGACTAATAATTGTTGGTCATATGCAAGAATGAGGGAGTAAAAGATGAGTATCATCTGTACAAGTGCTTGTTAATATCACACTACTAGAACCCGAACACGTCTCTTCAGTTCCAAGCCAGTCAGAATAAGTGCAGGATGGACTGGACTCCATCATCTGGTCTATCTAGTCTCTAGCTGCGACTCCACCACCTGGTCTATCTAGTCTCTAGCTGGGACTCCATCATCTGGTCTATCTAGTCTCTAGCTGCGACTCCACCACCTGGTCTATCTAGTCTCTAGCTGCGACTCCACCACCTGGTCTATCTAGTCTCTAGCTGCGACTCCACCACCTGGTCTATCTAGTCTCTAGCTGCGACTCCACCACCTGGTCTATCTAGTCTCTAGCTGCGACTCCACCACCTGGTCTATCTAGTCTCTAGCTGCGACTCCACCACCTGGTCTATCTAGTCTCTAGCTGCGACTCCACCACCTGGTCTATCTAGTCTCTAGCTGCGACTCCACCACCTGGTCTATCTAGTCTCTAGCTGCGACTCTATCACCTGGTCTATCTAGTCTCTAGCTGCGACTCCACCACCTGGTCTATCTAGTCTCTAGCTGCGACTCCACCACCTGGTCTATCTAGTCTCTAGCTGCGACTCCACCACCTGGTCTATCTAGTCTCTAGCTGCGACTCCACCACCTGGTCTATCTAGTCTCTAGCTGCGACTCCATCACCTGGTCTATCTAGTCTCTAGCTGCGACTCCATCATCTGGTCTATCTAGTCTCTAGCTGCGACTCCACCACCTGGTCTATCTAGTCTCTAGCTGCGACTCCACCACCTGGTCTATCTAGTCTCTAGCTGCGACTCCACCACCTGGTCTATCTAGTCTCTAGCTGCGACTCCATCACCTGGTCTATCTAGTCTTTAGCTGCGACTCCATCATCTGGTCTATCTAGTCTCTAGCTGCGACTCCACCACCTGGTCTATCTAGTCTCTAGCTGCGACTCCACCACCTGGTCTATCTAGTCTCTAGCTGCGACTCCACCATCTGGTGTCTCTAGCTGCGACTCCACCACCTGGTCTATCTAGTCTCTAGCTGCGACTCCACCATCTGGTCTATCTAGTCTCTAGCTGCGACTCCACCACCTGGTCTATCTAGTCTCTAGCTGCGACTCCACCACCTGGTCTATCTAGTCTCTAGCTGCGACTCCACCACCTGGTCTATCTAGTCTCTAGCTGCGCACGTCTACAATATGTTTACATGCAGAGTTTAGCACGACATCTTTTCTTTCACTCCAGTGGAGAGAGCGACTTCTTGTCTTCTGGGGATAAAAGTTCAAATGTTGGATTTTTGTGGACTTCCTAAAAGGCGACTAGAGAGATATAATGGAACCCGCTTATATCGCACCGACCGGTTTTGCACATTTTTATTTGGATTTTTCTGTTTTCATATGATTTTGTAGCGACGGAGGTATGGTTCTGAGCAACTCAAAAATGTTGATTTTTAACGGGAAAAAACAGTTACAAAAAAAAAAAAAAACTTGCAAAGAACAATTTTACAACCCCAAAGAATTTTGTAATGAATAAAATTTGTAACCAAAAAACGATTTGCAATAAAAAAAAAATGACAACGAACCAGAGAAATTATTTGCAGCCAAAAAAATATTTGTAACCCAAAAAATATATATTTTTAACCCCCCCTAAACTATTTGCAACCAAAAGAATTTGATTTTTAACAAAAAAAAATTGTAACCAAAAATATTTTTTAAGTTAAAAAATGTGTTGCAACCAAAAAATTATTTTAAAAAAAGACAAATTGTAACCCAAAATATTTTAACAAAAAAAAGCAATTTTCAACCAAAAACTGATTTTACAAGTAACATGAATTACAACCCAGAAAAAAATTTCTATCAAAAAACTCCTCTGCAACCAAAAAATGATTTCCATCAAAAAATGATTAGCAACAAAAAAAAACTACATTTCTGACCAAAACAACAATTTGCAAAACACTAAAATGATTTACAACCAAGAAAAAAAGACTTTTTACCCCCCCCAAAAACGATTTGCAACAAAAAATTTGGAATTTCAACCAAAATTCTATTTTCAAACAAAAATAGATTTTAACCATAAAAATGATTACAACCTAGAAAAAAGATTTTCATAAAAAAAAAATCAATTAAAAAAACAACTGCAACCAAAAAACTATTTATATCCAAAAAATGATTTGCAACCGAAATAAAATAAATTTCCAAACAAAACAATTTTTCCTTCCGCCCGATTGTAGCTGAGATAGGCTCCAGCGACCCCCCGTGACCCCAAAAGGGACAAGCGGTAGAAAATGGATGGATGGATGGATTTGCTACCAAACAAAATGATTTGCAGCCAAAAAATCTTATAAAACATCATGATTTGCAAACCAAAAATTATTTTTAACAAAAAAAAAAAAGTGTAACCAAAACATTATTTTTTTCTAAAAAAACGATTTGCAACCAAAACATTGTTTTTTAACAAAAGAAAATTATTTTTAACCAAAAATATTTTAACTAAAACAATTTGAAACAAAACAATTATTTCTAACCAAAAAAAATGTAACCAAAAACAATTTTAACCAAAAAAATGCTAATATCTATTTTCTAACAAAAATAGATATTAGCAATAAAGATGATTACAACCCAGGAAAAATATTTTCATTACAAAAAAAATCTAATAAAAAAATTCCATCCCAAAAAAATATCTGCTAAAAAAATCTGTTTCCAAACAAAACAATTTGCAAAAAACAAAAATGATTTGCAACCAAAATAATATTTTAACTAAAATAACAATTTGTAACCTAAAATATGTTTTAACTAAAAAAATGTTTCTTAACCAAAAATGATTTTTAACAAAAGAAAACACATTTGAACCAAAATGATTTTAACTAAAAAAACGATTTTAAACCAAAAAATTATTTTTAAGAAAGAAAACAAAAGTGACCAGAAAGATTTTTGCAAAAAAAAAAATTTGATTTTCAACCAAAAACAGATTTTACCCATTAAATGACTTACAAGCCAAAAAAATATTTTCATAAAACAATCCAACCAAAAAAAAACTCGGCAACTAAAAAATGATTAGCAACCCAAAACAAAACCTCAATTTCCGACCAAAACAATTTGCATTGCAACCGGAAAAAAACTTTTTTTATCCCCCCAAACAACAATCTGCAACCAAAAAAATTAATTTGTAACCAAAAATATTTTTAACCCCCCGAAAAAACGATTTACAAGGAAAAACTGATTTTAACCGTTAAAAAGATTTACAAGCAAAAAAAAGTTTTGCCAGAACAAAAAAACTATTTTACTATCAAACTTTTTTGCGATGACACAAAAGATTTGCAAAATAACTCAAATTTAAACTCCAAAAAACAATTTGCACAAAAACAAGGGATGAGTTGTGGACATAAGCAGGTTGAGTTGTGGACATAAGCAGGTTGAGTTGTGGACATAAGCAGGTTGAGTTGTGGACATAAGCAGGATGAGTTGTGGACATAAGCAGGTTGAGTTGTGGACATAAGCAGGTTGAGTTGTGGACATAAGCAGGTTGAGTTGTGGACATAAGCAGGTTGAGTTGTGGACATAAGCAGGTTGAGTTGTGGACATAAGCAGGATGAGTTGTGGACATAAGCAGGTTGAGTAGTGGACATAAGCAGGTTGAGTAGTGGACATAAGCAGGTTGAGTTGTGGACATAATCAGGTTGAGTTGTGAACATAAGCAGGTTGAGTTGTGGACATAAGCAGGTTGAGTTGTGGACATAAGCAGGTTGAGTTGTGGACATAAGCAGGTTGAGTTGTGGACATAAGCAGGTTGAGTTGTGAACATAAGCAGGTTGAGTTGTGGACATAAGCAGGTTGAGTTGTGAACATAAGCAGGTTGAGTTGTGGACATAAGCAGGTTGAGTTGTGGACATAAGCAGGTTGAGTTGAGTTGTGAACATAAGCAGGTTGAGTTGTGAACATAAGCAGGATGAGTTGTGGACATAAGCAGGTTGAGTTGTGGACATAAGCAGGTTGAGTTGAGTTGTGAACATAATCAGGTTGAGTTGTGAACATAAGCAGGATGAGTTGTGGACATAAGCAGGTTGAGTTGAGTTGTGAACATAATCAGGTTGAGTTGTGAACATAAGCAGGATGAGTTGTGGACATAAGCAGGTTGAGTTGAGTTGTGAACATAATCAGGTTGAGTTGTGAACATAAGCAGGTTCCAGCAGAGACTGGAGGTCTAGTGCTAAAAGTAGATTTGTTATGATGGGACTGATATTGAACATGAGGTGCAACTCCAAACACAACCAGAATGAACTCCTTGACAAAACTCCTTTTCCTTCCTACTAAGATGCGTTTGTCCAAGCAACAGCAGTCATGCTCCTAGTTCTGTGGACCTGGTCTAGCACTTGCCCCTCTTGCGGGACCTGGTCTAGCACTTGCCCCTCTTGCGGGACCTGGTCTAGCACTTGCCCCTCTTGTCGCGCTGCTGGAACTTCCTGAGGCGACGCCCCCACAGGTCCTTCCAGGGGACGAGCAGGCTGCCCTTGTCCGCCACCACGCCGCTCTGCCCGGGGGAGTGCTGCTCGGAGCCCATGAGCAGGTACTTCCTGCCGGGCTTGGTCTTGGGACACTTGCAGGCCAGGTCCTTGGCGCGCACCCACAGCAGCTGGTCCCCGCGGCGGATGCGCTGCTCGCCTTGTTTGTAGACGGAGATGATGTTGACGGTGAACTTCCACCACTCGCCCGCCTTGTCGCCCTTCAGCACGTGCACCTGCACCGCTGGGAGGAACACACAAGGAAGGACGTCAAATATTGGAAATGGACTTTTTATTTGACTTTGAAGTGCAACTGATTTCCAAGTTGTCACGTTGTGGAAATGCTAAAAAAAAAAGAGACTCCTTTTCAACTTCTATTCAATTGAATAGACTGCAAAGACAAGATATTTAACGTTCAAACTGCTAAACTTTGTTGTTTTTGGCAAATATTAGCTCGTTTGCAATTTGATGCCGGCAACATGTTTCAAAAAAGCTGGCACAAGTGGCAAAAAAGAGTGAGAAAGTTGAGGAATGCTCATCAAAGACTTATTTGGAACATCCCACAGGTGAACGGGCTAATTGGGAACAGGTGGGCGCCATGATTGGGTATAAAAGCAGCTTCCATGAAATGCTCAGTCGTTCACAAACAAGGACGGGGCGAGGGTCACCACTTTGTCAACAAATGCCTGAGCAAATTGTTGAAGAACAACATTTCTCAACAAGGAATTTAGGGATTTCACCATCTACGCTTGTGTTGTGTTGCTTTTCTGACATGGACTTGTTTCTTCAGCATTGTCCACACCTTTAAGTCAGGACTTTGGGAAGGCCATTCTAAAACCTTCATTCTAGCCTGATTTAGCATTCCTTTACCACTTTTGAGGTGTGTTTGAGGTCAGTGTCCTGTTGGAACACCCAACTGCGCCCAAGACCCAACCTGAGGATTTTAGCTTGTCCTGAAGAATTTGGAGCTAATCCTACTTTTTCATTGTCCCATTTACCATATTTTTCGGAGTATAAGTCGCTCCGGAGTATAAGTCGCACCAGCCGAAAATGCATAATAAAGAAGGAAAAAAACATATATAAGTCGCACTGGAGTATAAGTCGCATTTTTTGGGAAATGTATTTGATAAAAGCCAACAGCAAGAATAGACATTTGAAAGGCAATTTAAAATGTCTAAAGAATAGTGAACAACAGGCTGAATAAGTGTACGTTATATGAGGCATAAATAACCAACTGGTATGTTAACGTAACATATTATGGTAAGAGTCATTCAAATAACTATAACATATAGAACATGCTATACGTTTACCAAACAATCTGTCACTCCTAATCGCTAAATCCCATGAAATCTTATACGTCTAGTCTCTTACGTGAATGACATAAATAATATTATTTGATATTTTACGCTAATGTGTTAATCATTTCACACATAAGTAGCACCCCCGGCCAAACTATGAAAAAAACTGCGACTTATAGTCCGAAAAAATATGGTACTCTCTGTAAAGCAGCAGTTCCATTGGCAGCAAAACAGGCCCAGAGCATAATACTACCACCACCATGCTTGACGGTAGACCTGGTGTTCCTGGGATTAAAGGCCTCACCTTTTCTCCTCCAAACATATTGCTGGGTATTGTGGCCAAACAGCTCAGTTTTTGTTTCATCTGACATCACATGGACAAAGATAAGACCTTCTCTATTTAGAAAAGTGTCTATGTATGTATATATATATATATATTTATATGTATGTATGTGTGTGTGTATATATATATATATATATTTTTTTTTTCTGATTATTATTATTATTATTAATGTATTATTATTTCCTTTTTTTCCCCTTTCTGTTTATTTAATCGATGTATTTGTAGATATTACTTTGTTTTTTTGTTTCTTTCTTTTTTTGGGGGGGGGGGGGGAGGGGGGGGTGGTATGGATGGGATATAAACAAAAATATTTTGACATTTAGGGCAGACAATAGATATATGATTTATGTGAATATGATGTGCTGGATGTCAATAAAAAAAAAATCATTGATTTAATGTTAAAATAAAAAGTAAGTGATGAAAAAAAGAAAAAAAGAAAAGTGTCTATGTGTGTATATACATATATATTTATATGTATGTATGTGTGTATATATATACTGTATATATATATATATGTATCTGTTTATATTTTATTTCTGATTATTATTATTATTATTAATGTATTATTATTTCCTATTTTTTTTCTTTCTGTTTATTTAATCAATGTATTTGTAGATATTACTTTGTTTTTTTGTTTCTTTCTTTTTTTTGGGGGGGGGGTGGTATGGATGGGATATAAACAAAAATATTTTGACATTTAGGGCAGACAATAGATATATGATTTATGTGAATATGATGTGCTGGATGTCAATAAAAAAAAATAAAAAAATTAAATAAAATCACTGATTTAATGTTAAAATAAAAAGTAAGTCACGAAAAAAAGAAAAAAGAAAAAAAGAAAAGTGTCCTAAAGTATCGAAATTAGGGATGTATAAATGCGTTAAAATGTAATATCGGAAATTATCGGTATCGTTTTTTTTTATTATCTGTATCGTTTTTTGTTGTTTTTGTTTTATTTATTAAATCAACATAAAAAACACAAGATACACTTACAATTAGTGCACCAACCCAAAAAACCCCCCTCTCCCCATTTCTTTCTGTTATCAATATTCTGGTTCCTACATTATATATCAATATATGTCAATACAGTCTGCAAGGTTCCTACATTATATATCAATATATATCAATACAGTCGGCAAGGTTCCTACATTATATATCAATATATATCAATACAGTCTGCAAGGTTCCTACATTATATATCAATATATATCAATACAGTCGGCAAGGTTCCTACATTATATATCAATATATATCAATACAGTCTGCAAGGTTCCTACATTATATATCAATATATATCAATACAGTCTGCAAGGTTCCTACATTATATATCAATATATATCAATACAGTCTGCAAGGTTCCTACATTATATATCAATATATATCAATACAGTCGGCAAGGTTCCTACATTATATATCAATATATATCAATACAGTCTGCAAGGTTCCTACATTATATATCAATATATATCAATACAGTCTGCAAGGGATACAGTCCGTAAGCACACATGATTGTGCGTGCTGCTGCTCCACTAATAGTACTAACCTTTAACACTTCATTTGACTCATTTTCATTCATTACTAGTTTTTATGTAACTGTTTTTATATTGTTTTACTTTCTTTTTTATTCAAGAATTTTTTTTAAATTTATTTATTTTATTTTATTAATTTAAAAAAAAGGACCTTATCTTCACCATACCTGGTTGTCCAAATTAGGCATAATAATGTGTTAATTCCACCACTGTATATATCGGTATCGGTTGATATCGGTATCGGTTGATATCGGTATCGGTAATTAAAGAGTTGGACAATATCGGAATATCGGATATCGGCAAAAAGCCATTATCGGACATCCCTAATCGAAATACATTTTGGTACCGGTAAAAAATATTGGTATGGAGACAACCCTATAAGGCACGCTGTCGACTTTTGAGAAAAATAAAAGGATTTTAAGTCTGCCTTATAGTCGGAAAAATACAGTATTTTTTTCGATGAATGCCAAAGCGATATCAACACTTATCAACCTTTTTTTCCCTTTCTTCATATGAACTTATCACAATTAGCCAAAGTCCATTGACTGGCCAAGAATGAACTGGAGGGGCGGTGTAATTGACAGCGTGTGTGTGTGTGTGTGTGTGTGTGTGTGTGCTAACTGCACCCAATATCAGAAGAAAGAAGGTTTGTTGGGCTGAGTGGAGTGAGCTCTCACAGCCCCGCCATTCAATCCTCTCCTCCATGCACACACATAAAGAAGGGTGTGGGGGACGAGGGGCCACTATTTGTCTTCCCAGCCACAGAATAAGTTCCAGGAGAATCGGAATATGTTCCGACCTCACGAGCTATCCGGGTTCTGCTCCCATGGAGGCCCGTCCAAATTCCCAGCGTGAGAATCCGCCGGAGACAGCGCCCTCTTCTCTCGCCGGCGTCCTCCGTCCTTTTCTCCCTCGAGTGTATACCCCCGGTTTATGTTGGGACACACACTTCTAAAAGCAGCGCCGACAAAAACATTGACATTTTTTGGGGATACGTAGGTGGCAGTAAGATTTGCTACGGAAATAGACACTGTAGTAATTTTTTATTTAAGTATCGGAAATACATCCCCCCGACAGCAACACCCGGTGGTCCACTCAAGATAAATGTCAAAAACAACTTTTGCTTCATAATTTCATATTTTGACGCCTTTTGAAACCTAATCTAGACGCCCTCGGTCCTCCTTTCTTCTTTTACTGGGTTTTACCTGCAAGACCAAGTCTGGTAAAACTGCTTCCGGTGTTCTGTCCAATTTAGCAGCTTTATCGAAAAAAGCAACCAGTTGCTCGATAGTGGGGCCTAGTGAATTACGCAGCCACGTAAAAAAAATGCAACTTTAAGTTTAGGAACGCCAATTTGGATATCAAATAACGCTCCCAGTGTAGAATTACAATTACTACCTTCTTCAGTGGGGTTATGTTTTCACCAGGTTTACGTTTCCAAACGCCAATTTGGATATCAAATAACGCTTCCACTGTACAATTGCAATTATTACATTCTTTTAGGGCTGCAACGATTAGTCGACATTGTCGACAATAACATTTTTTGCCCACAAATACTCAAGATAAATGTAAAAAACAACTTCTGCTTCATAATTGTATATATTTTGACGCTTTTTGAAACCTAATATAGACGCCCCTCGGTCCTCCTTTCTTCTTCTACGGTGTTTTAGCTGCAATACCAAGTCTGGTGAAGCTGCTTCCGGTGTTCTGTCAAATTTAGCAGCTTTCCTCCAAAAAAAAAGCAAGCAGTTGCGTAACTCGATAGTGTGGCCTAGTGAATTGCACAGCCGCGTCGAAAAATGCAAGTTTAAAGGCCTACTGAAAGCCACTACTAGCGACCACGCAGTCTGATAGTTTATATATCAATGATGAAATCTTAACATTGCAACACATGCCAATACGGCCGGGTTAACTTATAAAGTGACATTTTAAATTTCCCGCGAAATATCCTGCTGAAAACGTCTCGGTATGATGACGTTTGCGCGTGACGTCACGGATTGTAGCGGACATTATGGGACAGCATTGTGGCCAGCTATTAAGTCGTCTGTTTTCATCGCAAAATTCCACAGTATTCTGGACATCTGTGTTGGTGAATCTTTTGCAATTTGTTTAATGAACAATGGAGACAGCAAAGAAGAAAGCTGTAAGTGGGAAGCGGTGTATTAGCGGCCGGCTGCAGCAACACAACCACGTAGCCGGTGTTTCATTGTTTACATTCCCGAACGATGACAGTCAAGCTTTACCATTGGCCTGGGACAACAGAGACTCTTACCAGGAGGACTTTGAGTTGGATACGCGCTACCGTGAGTACGCAGCTGCGGGTTCCAAACATTTGATCGCTTGCCCGTACGTGCGTGCCGCTATGTGCATGTCACGTACGTAACTTTGGGGAAATATATGTGCTGTATGAACTTTGCGGAGGTGAACGGTACTTTGGGCTGTGGGATTGAGTGTGTTGTGCGGGTGTTTGATTTGTATTGGCAGGTTATATGGACGGGAGGGGGGAGGTGTTTGTTATGCGGGATTAATTTGTGGCATATTAAATATAAACCTGGTTGTGTTGTGGCTAATAGAGTATATATATGTCTTGTGTTTATTTACTGTTGTAGTCATTCCCACCCGCCTCTCACAGCATCTTCCCTATCTGAATCGCTTCCACTGCCCTCTAGTCCTTCACTCTCACTTTCCTCATCCACGAATCTTTCATCCTGGCTCAAATTAATGGGGAAATCGTCGCTTTCTCGGTCCGAATCGCTCTCGCTGCTGGTGGCCATGATTGTAAACAATGTGCAGATGTGAGGAGCTCCACAACCGGTGACGTCACGCTACTTCCGGTACAGGTAAGGCTTTTTTTTAATCAGCGAGCAAAAGTTGCGAACTTTATCGTCGATGTTCTCTACTAAATCCTTTCAGCAAAAATATGGCAATATCGCGAAACGATCAAGTACGACACAGAATGGATCTGCTATCCCCGTTTAAATAAGAAAATCTCATTTCCTTTAAGTCTGGGAACGCTGATATGGATATCAAATAACGCTACGATTGTAGAATTGCAGTTACATATTTTAAGAAATTAATCAAAGGTAGATAGTATAGTTATTTGCTTGAAAGGGCATCTTATTGTGTTTTTTTTTCTTATATACATAGATTGTTTTTAGATTGCTTTTAAAAAAATGTACCTTCTGTTGAAAACACCATTTAAAAAATTCCAGGAAATACATTAGGAGCTATTTTTCTGGAAATTGTGACGTGGCTACTCAACTTAATGAAATAATTAAAAATTAAACAACCAAATTTATTGATTTTTTGTGGGTTACTTAAATACATTTACGATCTATTTAATGCATTTATGACAAATAATGAGGGAGCTTTGTTGTTTTGAAATGCAGGTCACACATTTTTCTATTGTCTTATTGAACAATCCAGGACAAAAAAGCAGTTAATTTTTTAACTTCAAAAATTCATAGCTCCCTTCATTTTTTTGGCCTGTCGCAATGGTTCGGCAACCCGTGACTCTTTAGCGCCGCCCTTGTGGCCTCCGTGAGCTTTTTCAAAAATTTATGAAAATGAAAAAAGATGGGGGGAATTTATATATATATTTTTTAATATGGTTTACCTTCCTAATTGTTATAAATCCCAGTGTTTATATTAAACATGCTTCACTGATGAGAGTATTTGGCGAGGGCCATTTTGTCCTACTAATTTGGACGGTCCTTGAACTCACCGTAGTTTGTTTACATGTACAACTTTCTCTGACGCGACCAGAGAAAGACGTGTTTTATGCCACTCCTTCTTTGTCTCATTTTGTCCACCAAACGTTTCATGCTGTGCGTGAATGCACAAAGGTGACCTTTGTTGACGTTATTGACTTGTGTGGAGTGCTAATCAGGCATATTTGGTCACTGCATGACTGCAAGCTAATCCATGCTAACATGCTATTTAGGCTAGCTGTATGTACATATTGCATCATTATGCCTCGTTTGTAGCTATCTTTGAGCTCATTTAATTTCCTTTACTTATGTCCTCTGTGTATTTAATTTATATTTATTTGATCTGTATGTAATATTTGCTGCATTTATGATAGTTGTTTGGGTGCCATGTTGTTCCAGACCACAGCAAACGTTACACAGCTTGCAAAGATTGTAATAAATCCACTAGAAGATGATGTTTCCTTTAACTTGGACACACACATCTATACCTTTGGCCATTCTAAGTCAGTCATTTCCAGGAGTTATCTCACCCTCTGAGAAGTTTTACTAATGTTTTCCAATGTTGTAAAAATGTGTAGAATAAATATTACATTTCAACATTTCTGTCAACAAAGATTTGTGCCAGCTAATATGATATAGTAGGCTAATGTAGCTAATATAGACACTTACATCATGTGTTGTCTTCATCAAAACACTTATATAAGACATTTAAAGTCATTTTGATATTAGGCTAATATAGACACTTACATCATGTGTTGTCTTCATTATAACACTTATATAAGATATTTAAAGTCATTTTGATAGTAGGCTAATATAACTAATATAGACACTTACATCATGTGTTGTCTTCATTATAACATTTATATAAGACATTTAAAGTCATTTTGATAGTAGGCTAATATAGACACTTACATCATGTGTTGTCTTCATTATAACACTTATATAAGACTTTTAAAGTCATTTTGATAGTAGGCTAATATATACACTTGCATCATGTGTTGTCTTCATTATAACACTTATATAAGACTTTTAAAGTCATTTTGATAGTAGGCTAATATAGCTAATATAGACACTTACATCATGTGTTGTCTTCATTATAACACTTATATAAGACTTTTAAAGTCATTTTGATAGTAGACTAATATAACTAATATAGACACTTACATCATGTGTTGTCTTCATTATAACACTTATATAAGACTTTTAAAGTCCTTTTGATAGTAGGCTAATATAGACACTTGCATCATGTGTTGTCTTCATTATAACACTTACAGTATAAAAGACCTTTATTTAATTTTTTCGGCTCCAAACAGATTAGTTTTTTGTATTTTTGGTCCAATATGGCTCTTTCAACATTACGGGTTGCCGACCCCTGACCTCGGTCTTTGCAGTGGTGTCATTTAAAAATATATATAAATTGCATTTTTTGTCGCGTACTGTACCTACAAATGACCATAAACAACCTTTAAAACACACAAAAACAATAAAAGTCTACAAAAATATGAACATTGGCGTAGAAAACATAAAAATAACACAAAATATTGTATTTTTTTCAATGTTTGGATTTATTGGTGGCCCAAACTTGTTTGGGTGCCAATACAACCTTTTCTACAATGTCTTTTTTTTTTCCGATACCAAATCGTACTGGCTCCATAAGAAAGGGGCTCACTCGGCTCGGCGTCACAGAGTGAGTCCCCCAACGGCGGGGGAGAACAGCGGCCAAGCGAGGCCACCTCGGGTTCAAACGCCGTCAACGGGCGAGGGCTAATGCAATTAAAGCTGACTTCATTAGAGGTCCCGTCTGCTTATCAGCTGGGAGAACAATGGGGTACCCGCTAAGGGGGGGCCCCGTGCCTTTGACCACGTCAGTAAACACGCTTTGATTCATTGTTGGCCCGGTGGCGCGGGGAGGGAGGGAACGTGTGTGCGCAGCAGGAACGTCGGCCGAGGAAACAATCCCTTTGTGTCCGCCGTCTCCGTAGCGACGGAGGCGGTGAAAAACAAAAATTGAATAAACAAAACATATTTCTTCCTCGCCGAGGTGGCGATCCGTCACCGTCTGCCTAATTTAGCACCTGTTTGCGCCCCGAAGGAATGCTGCGGTGCCGGCAGAGTGCACGAGTGTGTTTAAACAGGGGGCCCCTTCCCGTGACCCCCGGCGGCCCCCAGAAGAACAGAGCAATAAAAGCGGGTCGACGAGCCTGAGAAATGAATTAAAGCGAGGCGAGAGGGCTGAGCGAAGACGCCAGACGGAATCATCTGGAATGTTCGGAGGAAGGAACGGGACGATTTTGCTCCGGTCTGTCGGACGGGTTCCGAAGGGCACCGGCGGCTGTCTCGGTTCTGATGAATCACACATCAAATAATGAAGATGTGTTGATATACAGCAGGGGTGTCCAAACTTTTTCCACTGAGGGCCACACACGGAAAAATATTTTTCATTTTCAAACCTTAACAAAATATATGGATTTTTTTTTTTTTAACCTTTAGGGCTCCCGGGGACTATAAAGGGTCTCAGTCATTAAACTGTTCAAAATAAGTCAAATTATTATTTTTTTTATTTATTTAACGCTTACAGTAAATCTCTTTATCAACTTGAGGTTGATTTAAAGTAAAAAAAAAAAAAAAGGTTTTCTGTCAAAGACAACTTAGTCTTTTATAGTAAAACTGAAATATGCAGTATTTAGTCATTAGAGCCCTAAAAGATCAATAATGCAGGACACCATTGATTTTAATTCCTTAATATTTTTGAGTAATCACAGTAAAAAGTTAAATAAAATCCTACTAAATATATTTGGGATCCAAAAGGTCCCCCACTCATAAAGTGATACATTTTTATTAGTTTTTTTTACTTTTAACACTTAAATTACGAGATCAACTTCAGATATATCTGTCCATTTTACGTTTGAACTATTATTTTGTTTGTTTTATGCTCTTTTGTCAAATAAAGCTTTGATGTTTTTATATGGCAGCCACAAAATATATGCAATATTTTTTCCACATAAAACATTTTTTAAGTAATAATTCGTTGTAACAGAGATTTTTAGTCTTTTTTTTTTTTTTTAGCAATGGCAAAAAAAAAGAAAAATAAAGACAAAAGAAAAAAAAAACAGCCTGCATGGCAGCTTTGTGTCAACATTGCAACTTTTTCTTGTTAGATTTCGCCTCATTCCACTTTTTTAAAATGTTTTTTTTAATTTTTGCAATATTATCAATTTTGCAATTTTTGCAGAATGTGTGGCGGGCCGGTAAACAATTAGCTGCGGGCCGCAAATGGCCCCCGGGCCGCACTTTGGACACCCCTGATGTACAGGAACACAACAGGCAGGCTTGTTGACTTAGGTCCTGACGTTGAGCAACTCAAACTTCATGTTGAAACAACATGCTTTTTGACAACGTTTAATCAATATTGGGTTCTAACGTTGATTTAACATTGAAATTTGGTCATTTCCCAACCAATATTTTACAACCCAAATACAACGTTGAAACAACATGCTCTTTGACGACCTTCAGTGTTTCCCACACATTCATTTATTTGTGGCGGCCCGCCACGAAAGAATTACGTCCGCCACAAATAAAAATAAAAAATAAAAAATTTAATTTATTTTTTTGTCCTGTCCAGCTTCTCAGGCAAATCATATAGTTGATGTAGATGCCCATATAGGCTGTTCACATTTACTTTACAAAAGAGAAGTGTAGGATACTTCTCTTGTTGCCTTATTTGTATTTGACCACTACTGTTTTCTGTTGATTTGTTACTGACTGTGGCAGGACACCTCTGCCTCTGTTTCACTTTATGTTGCTGGTAAATAATATGGTTGTAGTAGTAGGCTAAAGTTAAATGATTTAGTATGCACTAATTAAAGGGGCAGCGCTTTAAGAGACATTTTAGCTTTTATATTTTATAAGATATATTTCTTGTAAGAACCACAATTAATAAATATATTTCAGTGAATATCTTATTGTTCAAATCTGTATATAAATATGTACATAAAGTGTTGTAATTATATTGTAAAATGGATGGATGGACGTTTAAACAAAACTGTTATTATTAATTAGTAAATATACATTTTTTGAGCCTTTTTAGAGAAAATCATATCATTGTATCATTGATGATGTCATGGTGACCACGCCCATAGCCACGCCCCCACCGCCACAGGTATCTTGGCAGTTTATGGGAAACACTGACGTTTAATCAACATTGGGTTCTAACGTTGAATTTCGCATTGAAATTTGGTCATTTTTCAACCAATATTCTACTACCAAATTCAACGTTAAAACAACATGCGTTTTGACGACGTTTAATCAATGTTCGTTTTTGACGTTGATTTGACATTGAAATTTGGTCATTTTCCAACCAATATTCTACAACACAAATACAACGTTGAAACAACATGCCTTTTAACAACGTTTAATCAATGTCAGGTTGTGACGTTGATTTGACCATTGAAATTTGGTCATTTTTCAACCAATATTCTACAACACAAATACAACGATGAAACAACATGCTTTTTAACAACGTTTAATCAATGTTGAGTTCTGACATTGATTTGACCATTGAAATTTGGTCATTTTTCAACCAATATTTTACAACCCAAATACAACGTGAAGAGGTAGTCGCCTGAAATGGTTTTAACTTCAGAGGTGTGCTTGAAGCTCATGGAGAGAATGCCAAGAGTGTGCAAAGCAGTAATCAGAGCAAAAGGGTGGCTATTTTGAAGAAACTAGAATATACAACATAGTTTCAGTTGTTTCACCTTTTTTTGTTAAGTACATAACTCCACGTGTGTTCATTCATAGTTTTGATGTGACAATTTACAATGTAAATAGTCATGAAAATAAAGAAAACTCATTGAATGAGAAGGTGTGTCCTAACTTTTGGCCTCTACTGTATAATTGTATATGTATATATATATGTATATATATATATACATATATATATATATATATATACATATATATATACATATATATATATATATATATATATATATATATATATATATATATATATATATATATATATATATATATATATATATATATATATGTATATATATATATGCATACATATATATATATACACATATACATAAATAAATATATATATATATATATGTATGCATACATATATATATACACATATACATAAATATATATATACACACACACAGACACACACATATATATATATATATATATGTGTATATATATATGTATGCATACATATATATATATATATATGTATATATATATGTATATATATATGTATATATATATATGTATATATATATATATATACATATATATACGTATACATATATATATGTATGCATACATATATATATATATATATATATATATATATATATATATGTATATATATATATGTATATGTATATATATATATATATATATATATGTTAAATGTATGTCAAGTACATTGCAAACATACAAAATATTTAAATATTGTCATTTATATATTTAATTGATGTCATATATACTGTATGTACACATACTGTGGATGTGTGTATATATGTATATATACATACTGTATATAGAAACATATATATACACACACTCACACATATATATATATATATATACATATATATATATATATATATATATATATATACATATATATATATATATATGTATATATATATATATATATATATATATATATATATATATATATATATATATTAGAGACGTCCGGTAATATCGGACTGCCGATATTATCGGCCCATAAATGTTTTGAAATGTAATATCGGCAATTATCGGTATCGGTTTCAAAAAGTAAAATGTATGACTTTTTAAAAGGCCGCTGTGTACACGGACGTAGGGAGAAGTACAGAGCGCCAATAAACCTTAAAGGCACTGCCTTTGCGTGCCGGCCCAGTCACATAATATCTACAGCTTTTCACACACACAAGAGAATGCAACGCATACTTGGTCAAGAGCCATACAGGTCACACTGAGGGTGACCGTATGAACAACTTTAACACTGTTACAAATATGCACCACACTGTGAACCCACACCAAACAAGAATGACAAACACATTTCGGGAGAACATCCGGCACCGTAACACAACAGAACAAACACCCAGAACCCCTTGCAGCACTAACTCCTCCGGGACGCTACAATATACACCGCCCGCTAAACCCTACCCCCCCACCTCAACCACGCCCACCTCAACTGCCTCATGCTCTCTCAGGGAGAGCATGTCCCAAATTCCAAGCTGCTGTTTTGAGGCATGTTAAAAAAAATGAATGCACTTTGTGACTTCAATAATAAATATGGCAGTGCCATGTTGGCACTTTTTTTTTCCATAACTTGAGTTGATTTATTTGGGAAAACCTTGTTACATTGTTTAATGCATCCAGCGGGGCATCACAACAACATTAGGCATAATAATGTGTTAATTTCACCAATGTATATATCGGTATCGCTTGATATCGGTATCGGTAATTAAGAGTTGGACAATATCGGAATATCGGCAAAAAAAGCCATTATCGGACATCTCTAATATATATATATATTAAAATTACATTTTTTATTATATTTTATTTATTTATTTTTCCTAAGGGAACTCTCCTGAAGGAATCAATAAAGTACTATCTATATATATATATAAATATAAATATATATATATATATATATACACACACACATATATGTATGGCTGTAACGTAACTTTATATGGAAAAAGTGATCATATTTCCTGATGCAGCGTATATTGAAATAACAAAGTTCCAACTTTATGGACCTACTGAGGCGACTGTTTGACGACGTGCGTCTCTTAAAAGTACACAAACATGTGGAAAAGGAGCCTTTGGTTAATTTCCAAAATGTCCTTTCTGTTATTGTAACCATGGCAACAAGGCAATTGTGTTTGCCTTATGTGTTTGGGGCCAAATTCCAGCCAGGAAGAGCTACAGAAGGCAGTGTGAGAAACATCTAAAAGAAGGTTCCATGGTGTGTATCTTCTCTTTGAAAAGAAATCAATAAATAGAAGTGAAGTCATCAGATGAAATATTCAGCACAACAATGGTGTGTCATTAGTTTGTGACAACAAGCACACTCTCCACTCCCCACGTCTGCTTTGGATGTTCACTGCGAGAGCGTCTCCTCCACTGAACATCTGGTAGAACTTGGACAAAAGCGACAAATCAATCTGACAAATTTGGACGGGTTCTTGATTTGAGATGCCTCTGTTTGTTTGTACGCGCTCCAAGTTGTGATACGTTGTGCAAGACGGCTTTGATGGGGTTTTGTCTGCGATTTCTCCTCAGCATTATGACCGCCTGATTTATGTGTGCAGCAACGCAGAACAAAAGAAATGGAATTCAACAATGCTTGACTTTTTCTTAGCGTGAAAAGAAACAAGGACTTCATAATACTTGTATTAAAGAGGACCTATGAGGATTTTCATCTTTTCTGACTTATAAGTCTTGTTACAATACTTGTTTTAAACAATGACAAAGCATCAAATCATCATGTTCATGCCTGTTGTCAGGGTTTTCAGTCTTGACTACGTTGTGATGTCACAGCGAGGTGGAGTAACCAGCTACAGGTCGTGACTAGTTTGCCTATAAAAGTGGGAAAATGCCCGGGCAAGGATGGTTGAGTTAGCAACTCAACAAACATAAACGGTATTTAACTAAGCAGGACCCAAGCACTAGTAACCAGGGACAGGTCATGACTATTTTTGCCTATAAAAGTTGGAAAATGCCCGGGCAAGGATGGTTCCGCTCGGAAATGGTGCAAAAAGATGGTTGATTCGTTTGATTCTTGTTATGTTTAATGCAAAAATAGATTAAAGATCTTTAACTGAGCAGGACCCAAGCACTAGTAACCAGGGACAGGTCATGACTATTTTGCCTATAAAAGTGGGAAAATGCCGGGGCAAGGATGGTTTCGCTCGGAAATGGTGCAAAAAGATGGTTGTTCTAGTTATGTTTAATGCAAAAATAGATTAAAGATCTTGAACTAAGCAGGACCCAAGCACTAGTAACCAGGGACAAGTCATGACTATTATGCCTATTAAAGTGGGAAAATGGATGGTTGAGTTAGCAACTCAACAAACATAAACGGTATTTAACTAAGCAGGACCCGGGCAAGGATGGTTCCGCTCGGAAATGGTGCAAAAAGATGGTTGATTTGTTTGATTCTTGTTATGTTTAATGCAAAAATAGATTAAAGATCTTTAACTGAGCAGGACCCAAGCACTAGTAACCAGGGACAGGTCATGACTATTTTGCCTATAAAAGTGGGAAAATGCCGGGGCAAGGATGGTTTCGCTCGGAAATGGTGCAAAAAGATGGTTGTTATAGTTATGTTTAATGCAAAAATAGATTAAAGATCTTGAACTAAGCAGGACCCAAGCACTAGTAACCAGGGACAAGTCATGACTATTATGCCTATTAAAGTGGGAAAATGCCCGGGCAAGGATGGTTGAGTTAGCAACTCAACAAACATAAACGGTATTTAACTAAGCAGGACCCAAGCACTAGTAACCAGGGACAGGTCATGACTATTTTTGCCTATAAAAGTAGGAAAATGCCCGGGCAAGGATGGTTCCGCTCGGAAATGGTGCAAAAAGATGGTTGATTTGTTTGATTCTTGTTATGTTTAATGCAAAAATAGATTAAAGATCTTTAACTGAGCAGGACCCAAGCACTAGTAACCAGGGACAGGTCATGACTATTTTGCCTATAAAAGTGGGAAAATGCCGGGGCAAGGATGGTTTCGCTCGGAAATGGTGCAAAAAGATGGTTGTTATAGTTATGTTTAATGCAAAAATAGATTAAAGATCTTTAACTGAGCAGGACCCAAGCACTAGTAACCAGGGACAGGTCATGACTATTTTTGCCTATGAAAGTGGGAAAATGCCCGGGCAAGGATGGTTGAGTTAGCAACTCAACAAACGTTAACGGTCTTTAACTAAGCAGGAGCCAAGAACTAGTAATGCAAAAATAGTAGGGCTGCAACAACTAATCGATTAAAATCGATTATAAAAATAGTTGGCGATTAATTTAGTCATCGATTCGTTGGATCTATGCTATGCGCATGCGCAGAGGCAATTTAAAAAAAATAAAAAATGTATTTTTATTTTTTATAAACCTTTATTTATAAACTGCAAAATGTACAAACAGCTGAGAAACAATAATCAAAATAAATATGGCGCCAGTATGCTGTTTTTCCCCCCAATAAAATACTGGAAAGGATAGAAATGTAGTTTGTCTCTTTTATCCGATTATTAATCAAAGTAATAATCGACAGATTAATCGATTATCAAATTAATCGTTAGTTGCAGCCCTAAAAAATAGAATAAAGATCTTTAACTAAAAGACCCAAGCACTAGTAACCAGGGACAGGTCATGACTATTTTGCCTATAAAAGTGGGAAAACGCCCAGGCAAGGATGGTTTCGCTCGGAAATGGTGCAAAAAGATGGTTGTTCTAGTTATGTTTAATGCAAAAATAGATTAAAGATCTTTAACTGAGCAGGACCCAAGCACTAGTAACCAGGGACAGGTCATGACTATTTGGCCTATAAAAGTGGGAAAATGCCCGGGCAAGGATGGTTGAGTTAGCAACTCAACAAACGTAAACGGTATTTAACTAAGCAGGAGCCAAGCACTAGTAACCAGGGACAGGTCATGACTATTATGCCTATAAAAGTGGGAAAATGCCCGGGCAAGGATGGTTGGGTTAGCAACTGTCAGAAAGCGACTTGAAGATGATGTATAAAACATCATCTAGGCAACATTTTGAGCAAAGAACCACCATCACATATTATGTAGACCACAAGGAAGTCTTTTACATTTAGAAAAAAATCATAATATGACCCCTTTAATGCGCCTTATAATCCGGTGCGCCTTACGGTCCGGAAAATACGGTATGTGCCAATATCACAGCGGACATCATGACAATATGATGCTATATGCGCTGGTCCTCATGGGAAATGTGGTCTTCTCCTGGCAAAACACTACCGCTTTGGTCTTAAGAGGGGCTTTAAATGGTCATAACATGTCGTAAAATGGCTTGTTTTTTCACCACATGGTAATGCAAGTCCTTCACCACAGCTACTCGTCCTTCGTTCTTGTCGGTTCTGTTGATGTAGTCCGGTTCATATCCTTCTCAATCAAAGTCCATTCCTTTTTTAATCGTCTCTGAGATAGCGATCACATTAGTAAAAATAGATTGCGATTATTAATTGATTTCAAGAGACAGAATATTGGCTCCCAAAGCTCATTTTCTGTCTCTCTGTGTAAACATGCATAATTCCCTTGTGGGGACCTGACTTTCGGTCCCCGCACCGCGAGAGGTCCCGATGACATCACTGTGTAAACACAATTTTGTCCTGGTAAAGTGACGAATAGCAGAATACGGTACCACATGATTCCATCACGGAGGAGAGTGGAGATGAATGTGCACGGCGTCTGTTTAAGCCATCACAGCACCAGGGTGTGGATGCTCCCTGATTAATTGAGACGTTCTCCCTCCCGACGTCTGCGAGAGCACATTCTTGCGGGGTGGACTCACTCACTCACTCACTACTCACCGTAGTCTTTTTTACAGTACTTCTTCATGGTGATCTTCATCTTCCCTTTCGACCCTTTACAGTGCGACTCACAATCTGGGAACAAGAGAAAACAACATTTTAGTGTGTTTATACACTACCGTTCAAAAGTTTGGGGTCACATGTAAATGTCCTTATTTTTGAAGGAAAAGCACTGTACTTTTCAATGAAGATAACTTTAAACTAGTCTTAACTTGAAAGAAATACACTCTATACATTGCTAATGTGGTAAATGACTATTCTAGCTGCAAATGTCTGCTTTTTGCTGCAATATGCAGATATGTCCCTGTGGTTGGAGGAGCATTACATCACATCATGGGTTGAGAGTTCACCAGGGAAAGAAGAAGTGTTTGAGAGAAGAGAGACAGAGGCCTCGCATTGACTACTTTCTACGAAAAGAGTCAAATCAGTCGAATGAAGTACAGCAACTGGACGCAAACCACAGCTTGCAGTACATCAGTACCAATGTCACGGAGGAAGCAAACACAGAGCTGATGACAACGACGGTAGAACCGACCCAACCTCCTAGACCTGCAGTCGAAAGGAGACTAGCAGGGATTAGACTGCATGTGAAGTGGCCCGGTGTCGTGGATAAGAAACTGTGGGAAACAATCAATACTGACCTGGCCCTGTCCCTCAAACAACTACAAGGGACAGTGGAAAAGAAGTTGGAGAGAATGGGGGACATTATCTATCAATATGGGTCAGAACGCTTCGGAGTGCAAGTAAGGAAAGGTGGAAAAAACGTCTCAACCGCACCAGTTTCTAGGAGGCAACATGAGATCAGGCGCCTCGTCCTTGAAAGGAGACAACTTAGGAAACAGTGGAGAAAAGCCTCTGGAGTGGAAAGGGAAGGCATAAATGTGCTCCAAGTCGACATTAAAACCCGACTGGCATCCCTCCGCAGAGCAGAGAACCTACGGAAACGTAGAAGGAAGAAAGAACAAACTAGAACACGGTTCTATAAAGATCCCTTCAAGTTCCTCAAAAGTATCTTCGCAAAGGAAAAAAGTGGAGCCCTTAAAACAACAAAGGCAGACCTGGAAGATCACCTGAAAGCAACGCACTCTGACCCAAGGCGCTATGAATGTCTCACCATCCCTTCAGATATCCCGCCGATTGACCCTCCCGAACATCATATGCCTATCGGCCCTCCAACATGGAAAGAAGTGGAAAACACTGTGCGTCGAGCAAGATCTGCATCAGCCCCGGGGCCAAATGGAGTCCCATACAAGGTGTACAAGAACGCACCGGACATCCTGAGGTTTCTCTGGAGACTCATGAGAACAGCATGGCAAAAGAAGATGATACCCAAAATGTGGCGTAGGGCAGGAGGAGTCCTCATCCCAAAGGAGAAGGATGCAGAGAACATCAGCCAATTCCGTCCAATCTCCCTGCTAAACGTTGAGGGCAAAATCTTCTTCAGTGTCATTGCACAGAGGATGGGCGAGTATCTGCGAAGAAATAAGTACATCGATACATCTGTACAAAAGGCAGGTATATCAGGATTCTCTGGGTGCTCAGAACACTTCAGCATGATCTGGCACCAGATCCAAGTGGCAAAAGCGGAGAGAAAGGATCTCCACGTAGTCTTCCTGGACCTCGCCAACGCCTTTGGTTCGGTGCCCCATGAACTCCTGTGGTCTGCCTTCAACTTCTTCCACATACCGGACACCATCACAGCCCTAGTTAAATCCTACTTCCAGGACATGCAGTTCTGCTTCACAACCTCTGACTTTACCACCTCTTGGCAGCGCTTGGAGGTGGGCATCATGGCGGGATGCACTATTTCACCCCTGGCATTCACGATGGCGATGGAGGTTATCATCCGCGCCTCAAAGTGGGTGGTAGGCGGTCAGCGGGTTGACTCTGGCCAGCGCCTTCCCCCACTCAGAGCTTACATGGACGATATTACAACGTTGACCACCACCGTCCCATGCACCAGGAGGCTTCTCAGAAAACTGGAAGAGAACATCAGTTGGGCCCGTATGAAGATCAAACCATCCAAGTCACGAAGCATCTCAATTGTGAAGGGAGTGCTCTCGGACCTGAAATTCTTCATCGGAGATGACCAAATCCCAACAGTGTCTGAGCAGCCTGTAAAGAGCCTTGGCAGGTGGTATGATGCAAGCCTGAAGGACAAAGACCAGGTGCAACAACTACGTAAGGATATCAGCAGCGGCCTACAGTCCATCGATAACACCCAACTGCCTGGAAAGTTAAAGGCCTGGTGCCTGCAGTTCGGACTCCTACCCAGGATACTGTGGCCCCTCGCAGTTTATGAGGTCCCAATCTCGACTGTAGAGAAGTTGGAAAGAGGAGTCACAGGCTACATCAAAAAATGGCTCGGAGTTCCACGATGCCTTACCACCATAGGCCTCTACGGAGATGGCATCCTCAAGCTGCCCCTCACCAGTCTCACAGAGGAGTTCAAGTGTGCAAAAACAAGACTCCAGATGACACTGAATGAATCCAGAGACTTGGTAGTGAGCAACAATGCACCAACCTTGGCGACAGGGCGTAAATGGAGACCAGCCAAAGCAGTGGAAGAAGCAACAGCAGCCCTCAGACATGCTGACATTGTGGGCTATGTCCAGCAAGGAAGAGGAGGCTTTGGGCTAACAGCTACCCGCCCGGCTTGGAGTAAGGCCACAGCACCAGAACGGAGGAAGATGGTGGTGGACGAAGTACACCGCCAGGAAGAGGCTGCAAGATGGGCCAAGGCAGTCTCTTTGGGCAAACAGGGTCAGTGGACGAGATGGGACAGTGTGGAGAGGAGGAAGATCAGCTGGAAGGATATGTGGGCCATGGAAGCTAGGCAGTTGAGCTTTGTCATCAGAGCTACATATGACATCCTTCCAACACCAGTTAACCTTCACCAGTGGTTCGGCGAAGACCCGGTGTGTGCCCTTTGTTCCATGCCAGCCACCCTCAAGCACATTCTCACAGGGTGCAAAACCAGTCTCACCCAAGGACGTTACACCTGGCGTCACAATCAAGTCCTAAAGACCCTTGCGTCCACCCTGGAGGACAAACGAGTAACCATCAACTCCCTACCACCACCAGCAGCCAACCGCCAGCAGACCATTACCTTTGTCCGCGAAGGGGCTAAGGTAGTCAGGAGCGGCTCCATACCACCTGAGCGAGGCCAGCTATGCTTAGCCCGCGACTGGAGGATGCTGGTTGATCTTGGCCGGCAGCTTGCGTTTCCTCCGGAGATTGCTGTGACCACCCTGAGACCGGACGTGGTGCTCTGGTCCCCTTCACAAAAAAAGGTTTTCATCATCGAGCTTACAGTACCCTGGGAGGACTCAGTGGATGAGGCTTATGAGCGAAAACACCAACGCTATGCCGAGCTTGCAGCTGAAGCACAACATCGTGGCTGGAACACTGAGGTCCGTCCAGTGGAGGTGGGCTGCAGAGGCTTTGTGGCGAGATCTACCACCAAATTGCTTGTAGACCTGGGAGTCCGAGGCCAACGCCTGCGTATAGCCATCAAAGCTGCATCGGAGGCAGCCGAAAGAGGCAGCCAGTGGCTGTTCATGAGGAGGAAAGACCCCTGTTGGGCCCCCAAGTAGCAAGCCAGGAGGTATGCGGTCAGCTTAGGCTTGACTCAGGGAAAAGGACGCCCCTGCCATGCATAGTCCCATGAGAAGTCTGCTGTTCAACACCAAGCGACTCATGCTTAATTGGGATTGACGCAAGCCCTGGGCCGATCACCCTGTGGCTGGCCACCCCTGGAGAGGGCGTCTAGTGATAAGGCCGAAACGCCCAGTGACCCAGGGGCACACTACTGATGATGCGTCCAAATTGCAAAACACCCATCCACCATTTCACCAGCCATCACCAAACACTCTCAAGTATGTGCCAGCACAAAGGAATTTTACAACTTATCCTGTGTTTTTGTAAACATAGGTGTATAGAGGCCCATTTCCAGCAACTATCACTCCAGTGTTCTAATGGTACAATGTGTTTGCTCATTGGCTCAGAAGGCTAATTGATGATTAGAAAACCCTTGTGCAATCATGTTCACACATCTGAAAACACTTTAGCTCGTTACAGAAGCTACAAAACTGACCTTCGTTTGAGCAGATTGAGTTTCTGGAGCATCACATTTGTGGGGTCAATTAAACGCTCAAAATGGCCAGAAAAAGAGAACTTTCATCTGAAACTCGACAGTCTATTCTTGTTCTTAGAAATGAAGGCTATTCCACTAAATTGTTTGGGTGACCCCAAACTTTTGAACGGTAGTGTAGACCAGTGGTCCCCAACCTTTTTGTAGCTGCGGACCGGTCAACGCTTGAAAATGTGTCCCACGGACCGGTGGGGGGCGGGGGGTATTTAAAAAAAAAAAAAATAAATAAATAAAAAATTTTTTTTATTTTTTTTTTACATAAATAAATACAATCATGTGTGCTTACGGACTGTATCCCTGCAGACTGTATTGATCTATATTGATATATAATGTATATATTGTGTTTTTTATGTTGATTTCATTTAAAAAAAAAAAAAAAAAAAAAAAAAAAATTATTTTATTTTTTTAAAATTCTTGTGCGGCCTGGTGGTTGGGGACCACTGGTGTAGACTACACCATTTCTTTAACCATAGGGTCCCCAGTTTGTCTTTCATTGTGTGTACTAGTGTTGTCCAGATTCCAATATGTTGGCACCAGTACCAGTACCAAAATGTATTTAGATACTTTTCAAAACTTTTCTACATAAAGGGGACCACAAAAAATGGCATTATTGTCTTTATTTGAACAAAAAGTCTTAGTGTACATGAAACATATGTTTATTATTGTAATTTAGTCCTTAAATAAAATAGTGAACATACTAGACAACTTGTCTTTTAGTAGTAAGTAAACAAACAAAGACTCCTAATTAGTCTGCTGACGTATGAAGTAACATATTGTGTCATTTATACACCTATTATTTTGTCTACATTATGAGGGACAAACTGTAAAAAATGATTATTAATCGACTTGATCATTTACTGTTAATATCTGCTTATTTTCTGTTTCAACATGTTCTATCTACACTTCTGTTAAAATGTAATAATCCCTTATTCGTCTCTTCTTTGATACTTTACATTAGTTTTGGATGATACCACACATTTAGGTATGGATCCGATACCAAGTAGTTACAGGATCATACATTGGTCATAATTTAAGTTCTCGTGTGTCCAGGGATGTATTTCCTGAGTTTATAAACATATGAATTTAAAAAAAAAACGAAAAAAGAATTTGTGATGCTAAAAAAATATTGATGTAATCATAGTAGTATTGACTAGATATCATTACAGTGGATGTCAGGTGTAGATCCACCCATGGCATTTGTTTACATTGTGACGGCGGTGAGCTATTGTATCCTCCTACGGTGTGTAGTGAAGCATGTTTGGCTATTCCTCGTCCTCCAGTGATAACGCAACTTGTAATAAACTTACTTTATTTGTCGCCATGGAGACAAGGATTAGTGATTTAGAAGTAGCTAAAACACTATGGATGGATGTTAGCCGCTAGCTAGCAAGCCATGTCTTAAAGCAGCTCTTCCTGAGGGTGTTTCAGTGTTATAACTTCACCTTTATCTTGACTTTTTACACCAAAATGCGTCCATTCTCCCTATACTGTCTACACACTGTGTCTGCTTGTAAGTACTCTGTGTGTGCGCGCTGCCGAACATGCTCCTCTGCTCGTAAAACCAACAATGTCACGACACGCCTTCATGCCTGTTAAAAAAAAAAGGGGGGCAGGGACCGGTACTTTTTAAAGGCGGTATAGTGCCGCATATGATTTATTAGTATCACGGTACTATACTAGTACCGGTATACCGTAGAACCCTAGCCCTCAGCATCATTTCATCCACGTGAAGCAGAGAAGGGAACAATCAGTGTGTCCTGGGGGGGTTTCTATGTCGTCCTTCTCCTCAACTGATGAATTATAACTCGGGATGGGTACCAAATCCGGTACTTTTTTGGCACCAACCGAGTCACGGTGCTATGTTGCGCATGACATCATGCCCCTTTGCCGACTCGCGCGCTTTGGCGATTGCGATCACTCCAGCAGCACTGAGAGCGGACTCAGCCAAACAACTTCTCGATAAGGTCTTAATAGGGTTGAGGTGGGGGTGGGGGTAGGGAGTAGCGGGGGCTACATATTGTAGCGTCCCGGAAGAGTTAGTGCTGCAAGGGGTTCTGGGTATTTGTTCTGTTGTGTTTATGTTGTGTTACGGTGCGGAGGTTCTCCCGAAATGTGTTTGTCATTCTTGTTTGGTGTGGGTTCACAGTGTGGCGCATATTTGTAACAGTGTTAAACTCGTTTATACGGACACCCTCAGTGTGACCTGTATGGCTGTTGACCGAGTATGCCTTGCATTCACTTGTGTGTGTGAAAAGCCGTAGATATTATGTGACTGGGCCGGCACGCGAAGGCAGTGCCTTTAAGGTTTATTGGCGCTCTGTACATTTTAAAGCATTTATCAGCTGATAATATCGGCAGCCCGATATTATCGGAGATCTCTAGTTTCACTGTATCCATTAAAGCAGTGTTTTTCAACCACTGTGCCGTGAGATACAGTCTGGTGTGCCGTGGGAGATGATCTAATTTCCTCTGTTTGGGTTAAAAATATTTTTTGCAAACCAGTAATTATAGTCTGCAAATGATGTGTTGTTGTTGAGTGTCGGTGCTGTCTGGAGCTCGGCAGAGTAACCGTGTAATACTCTTCCATATCAGTAGGTGGCAGCCGGTAGCTAATTGCTTTGTAGATGTCGGAAATAGCGGGAGGCAGCGTGCAGGTAAAAAGGTATCTAATGCTTAAACCAAAAATAAACAAAAGGTCAGTGCTCCTAAGAAAAGGCATTGAAGCTTAGGGAAGGCTATGCAGAACAAAACTAAAACTGAACTGGCTACAAAGTAAACAAAAACAGAATGCTGGACGACAGCAAAGACTTACTGTGGAGCAAAGGCGGCGTCCACAAAGTGCATCCAAAAATGACATGACAATCCACAGTGTCCCCACAAAGAAGGATAAAAACAATTGAAATATCCTTGATTGCTGAAACAAAGTAGATGCGGGAAATATCGCTCAAAGGAAGACATGAAACTGCTACAGGAAAATATCAAAAAAAGAGAAAAAGCCACTAAAATATGATGATTTCTGCTGGTGGTGTGCCTCCGGATTTTTTCAACGCAAAAAATGGGCCTGGGCTCAAAAAAGGTTGAAAAACACTGCATTAAACCATATCCAACTGTATTTACAATCCGCAAAGTATGTGAAAACACTGTCTAAACATCATAAAATGCCGAAAATTCAGTCAGCCGTTTTGAATATTCTGCTCTGAATACTTGTGGCTATTTTTGGAGATTGACACCACGTTCTGCACTCTGACCATATTATTAGGTCAGTCATACTGGAAATACGCAAACATTGGAAAGAGATGTGCTGTTTATCATTCACAATCCTTATGTAAGACAAGACTACATATGTTTGGATTTTTCTATACATTCGAAATGGTAAATAAATATCTAACAATTGAGTCAACAGATGGCGGGTCCTGTCATTATACTCTCTAAAAACATCCAGAAAGTGCTAACAATACTCCATTTACATGTCGTGACGGGAAAATTAACCAAATATGAGCGATATTGTTATTATAAGCGCCTACGCAGACGGACTATTTTAGCGGCGCACCGATATCAGTGAGCTAATGCTAGCTTGCGCTGCTATTGTTAACGCACTGAGCCAACGACTGTTAAAAACTTGCTAAAAAGTAAATTCTAGATTACAATTCATGCAGCTCTCACCTGCTAGGAGACAAATGTGGCCACGGACCCACATGCTGGTCCACTTTCACATACAGATGTGGCGAAAAAGACACCAAAAAACGCTTATTGCGGCAACTTTTTTTAACCCTTCGTGAGGATCGTGACTGATTCTTCATCTAAACGGAATTATATGAGCGTCACGCCGATCGGCATCCCAGCGAGAGTGGAAATATTACAGTAAGTGTTTGTTTTATTATGGTTACTTTGTATGTTTGGCACCTAGCAATGCTGCAGATGCTACAGTGCACGTGTGTCAAACTCCATATCTGGCCTGCCACCTCATTTTATGTGGCCCGCAAAGGCCTGCGATGACCTATTTGTTTCTAAATGTAGTCAACTTTCTATTTTGACAGAGAAAAATACATGTACCGTCATATATTTTAAACTTAATCTAATATTGCAACAAATATTATATTATCACACATTACAAACATCAAAATAAGTACTTAAATATCTCATGATTTTGAAGCAACTTATCCATCAAATTGTACAATGTAAAAAACCAAACAAAACCAAACAATGTGTAATATTGTTTTTCCATTTACAGTAATACATCATATAAACAACGACCGTCGATTTGACAGTAAAACAGTGGTAGTGTTTTCCCATTTACATTATAAACATGATACATTTTATGGTAACATTTCGGCAGCTAAACTTTACTCTAAAATCGACATATTTTTCTTACAGTGTACGTAAAAATATATAACAATAAATAATTGTGCAATGAAGCAATTTATAATGCATATATTATTCACTGTTACAAGTGGCCCTCTGAGGGCAGCCATAATTGCCATGTGGCCCCCAATGAAAAGGGGTTTGACACCCCTGCTATAGTGTCACATTAAAGCTACATCCGTTTAGCGTTCGGCTTCTAAAACCTATTGATCGTCCTCTTTGTGTTCGGGCTCAAAAACATAAGGACCCGGATCGTAATTTTTCCCAAAGTAATCGTCGTTGGCTCGCAGAAAGTCTGCTTGATTAGCATTGTTGTTGATGGGGAAGGGATCTGTGGCTATTTTGCTCATTATCTCTCAAAATGGCTCGGGAATCTCCGTGAGACTAATACTATTTTGATCATATCTGCAAAAGCCAAAAGCAGTGAAGTGGTCACGTTGTGTAAATGGTAAATAAAAAGATAATACAACAAATCCTTTTCAACTTATATTCAATTGAATAGACTGCAAAGACAAGATATTTCATGTTCACACTGAGAAACTTATTTTTGTTTTGCAAATAATCATTAACTTAGAATTTAATGGCAGCAACACATTGCAAAAAAGGCATTTTTACCAGTGTGTTACATGGCCTTTCCTTTTAACAACACCCAGTAAAGGTTTGGGAACTGAGGAGACACATTTTTGAAGTGGAATTCTTTCCCATTCTTGCTTGATGTACAGCTTAAGTTGTTCAACAGTCTCCCTTCTCATATTTTAGCCTTCATATTGCACCACGCATTTTCAATGGGAGACAGGTGTTGTTGCTTGGCATTGTCTTGCTGAAATAAGCAGGGGCGTCCATGAAAAATATGTTGCTTGGATGGCAACATATGTTGCTCCAAAACCTGTATGTACCTTTCAGCATTAATGGTGCCTTCACATATATGTAAGTTACCCATGTCTTGGGCCGGAACAATCCGGATGGTTCTTTTCCTCTTTGTTCCAGAGGACACGACGTCCACTGTTTCCAAAAACAATTTGAAATGTGGACCCGTCAGACCACAGAACACTTTTCCACTTTGCATCAGTCCATCTTAGATGAGCTCGGGCCCAGCGTTTCTGGGTGTTGTTGATAAATGGCTGTCGCTTTGCATAGTAGAGTTTTAACTTGCACTTACAGATGTAGCGACCAACTGTAGTTACTGACAGTGGTTTTTCTGAAGTGTTCCTGAGCCCATGTGGTGATATCCTTTACACACTGATGTCACTTTTTGATGCAGTACCGCCTGAGGGATGGAAGGTCACGGGCATTGCCGCTTACGTGCAGTGATTTCTCCAGATTCTCTGAACCTTTTGATGATATTACGGAGCGTAGATGGTGAAATCCCTAAATTCCTTGTTGAGAAATGTTGTTCTTCAACAATTTGCTCAGGCATTTGTTGACAAAGTGGTGACCCTCGCCCCGTCCTTGTTTGTGAACGACTGAGCATTTCATGGAAGCTGCTTTTATACCCAATCATGGCACCCACCTGTTCCCAATTAGCCTGTTCACCTGTGGGATGTTCCAAATAAGTCTTTGACGAGCATTCCTCAACTTTCTCACTCTTTTTTGCCACTTGTGCCAGCTTTTTTGGAAACATGTTGCAGGCATCAAATTCCAAATGAGCTAATATTTGGGAAAAATAACAAAGTCTTTGCAGTCTATTCAATTGAATATAAGTTGAAAAGGATTCTCTTTTTATTTACCATTTACACAACGTGACAACTTCACTGCTTTTGGGGTTTGTATTTATTGGCATAAACCAGATATATATGATAATAGCTTCAACATAGAGGCAACTTGTTTTTCCACTCCACTGCTACTTTAAAGATGGCTGCTGCTTTGCTGTCTCCGTGCCAGGCATCCTTCATAAGGAGAGAGCTGGTGGTATATTGGAGCAGAGGGCCAACCTAAAATTAAAATCATTTGTTCCCTCCACTTTCCACGGGCTGACACAAATTGGAAGCAGATCGTGGACGAGCGTTGCCCCAAACGTGCTCTCCTCTCTTGGCGGGGGTGGGAAAGCCGGCGGAGAGAGAGAGAGAGAGAGGGGGAGGACTTTCAGCTCGCCTGAATATGGACAAACTTCATTATTTCCTCCAGTCGTCCCCTTTCTTCTCCTTTATGCTCGGCGTGAATGAGGTTGCCGGGGTAATGACGGCGCAAGAAAAAAACGCCTCCCTCTTAAGAGGAGAAAAAGTGGTTTGTGGAATGAGGACGAAATTGTACCAACATTTATATTCTGAGGTGGCGGGAGAATTTAAAGATAGTCAATGATTTTGAGGCACACGGGGTGTCCGTCACACCCTCCCTTTGGCGCCGCACACTCCGAGCCATTACACCCGCCGCGCTCATTAAGCTCCGCTCTCCTGCTGGGAGGACAAACGCCCCCTTTGTGCGTCTCAGCGGCAGTGCCACGCTCATTCTGCGGGGGTCGCTGGGGGGACCGCGCCGCTCCTAACTTAGGGGGTTGGTGTCTGTAAGTGAAGTGAATTATATTTATATAGCGCTTTTCTCTAGTGACTCAAAGCGCTTTGCATCGTGAAACCCATTATCTAGTTACATTTAAACCCGTGTGGGTGGCACTGGGTGAAGTGTCTTGCCCAAGGACACAATGGCAGCGACCAGGATGGCGGAAGCGGATATATCGAACCTGGAACCCTCAAGTTGCTGGCATGGCCAACCCATTGTGCAAACCCCGTTTCCATATGAGTTGGGAAATGGTGTTAGATGTAAATATAAACGGAATACAATGATTTGCAAATCCTTTTCAAGCCATATTCAGTTGAATATGCTACAAAGACAACATATTTGATGTTCAAACTCATAAACTAAACAAATAATAATTAACTTAGAATTTCATGGCTGCAACACGTGCCAAAGTAGTTGGGAAAGGGCATGTTCACCACTGTGTTACATGGCCTTTCCTTTTAACAACACTCAGTAAAGGTTTGGGAAGTGAGGAGACACATTTTTGAAGTGGAATTCTTTCCCATTCTTGCTTGATGTACAGCTTAAGTTGTTCAACAGTCTCCCTTCTCATATTTTAGCCTTCACACATTTTCAATGTCTGGACTACAGGCAGGCCAGTCTAGTACCCGCACTCTTTTACTATGAAGCCACGTTGATGTAACACCTGGCTTGGCATTGTCTTGCTGAAATAAGCAGGGGCGTCCATGGTAACGTTGCTTGGATGGCAACATATGTTGCTCCAAAAGCTGTATGTACCTTTCAGCATTAATGGTGCCTTCACAGATGTGTAAGTTACCCATGTCTTGGCCACTAATACACCCCCATACCATCACACATGCTGGCTTTTACACTTCGCGCCTATAACAATCCGGATGGTTCTTTTCCTCTTTGGTCCGGAGAACACGACGTCCACAGTTTCCAAAAACAATTTGAAATGTGGACTCGTCAGACCACAGAACACTTTTCCACTTTGTATCAGTCCATCTCAGATGAGCTCAGGCCGAGCGAAGCCGATGGCGATTCTGGGTGTTGTTGATAAACGGTTTTCGCCTTTCATAGGAGAGTTTTAACTTGCACTTACAGATGTAGCGACCAACTGTAGTTACTGACAGTGGGTTTCTGAAGTGTTCCTGAGCCCACGTGGTGATATCCTTTACACACTGATGTCGCCTGTTGATGCAGTACAGCCTGAGGGATCGAAGGTGACGGGCTTAACTGCTTACATGCAGTGATTTCTCCAGATTCTCCGAACCCTTTGATGATATTACGGAGCGTAGATGGTGAAATCCCTAAATTCCTTGCAATAGCTGCTTGAGAAAGGTTTTTCTTAAACTGTTCAACAATTTGCTCAGGCATTTGTTGACAAAGTGGTGACCCTCGCCCCGTCCTTGTTTGTGAATGACTGAGCATTTCATGGAATCTACTTTTATACCCAATCATGGCACCCACCTGTTCCCAATTTGCCTGTTCACCTGTGGGATGTTCCAAATAAGTCTTTGATGAGCATTCCTCAACTTTATCAGTATTTATTGCCACCTTTCCCAACTTCTTTGTCACGTGTTGCTGGCATCAAATTCTAAAGTTAATGATTATTTAAAAATAAAAAAAAGTTTATCAGTTTGAACATCAAATATGTTGTCTTTGTAGCATATTCAACTGAATATGGGTTGAAAAGGATTTACAAATCATTGTATTCCGTTTATATTTACATCTAACGCAATTTCCCAACTCATATGGAAACGGGGTTTATACAATAAGAATGACTTTGGAATGTCATCGTGGAGGGAAAGTGCGATCAGCGCGCCTGCAGGAGCAAAGGTCACCGCCTCTGTCAATGGTGTTGAGGGCGGAGCACCATCGGCTAGGGGCGGGGCATGTGCTGGACGGCGAGACACAGCTGGCAGGTGATTAGATTTCACAAGTGGTACGTGGTGATCTAATCATCTGCTGTCTTTAACAGTGAGCGGCAGTGGAGGAGGAGGTGGTGAGAGAGACTGTGCTTGAAAATACATGGACAATAAAACTCTGTTAAAATGGCCCGCCTGGCTCCTGTGACGTGGTATCTGTGGAACGGGTAGGGATCAAGTCTTCCACAGTCATAAGAATGAAGTTGTACAGAAAATAATCTTACAGGATTAAAGTCGGAATTTTTTCTAAATAAATTATCGTTAAAAAAAAAGTTTTTTTTTATTACATAGTACTTTATTTAGAGGTTTTTTTTATTTATTTATTTTTAGAATTTATTTTATTTTTCAAACATCCGTATTTGACCGAAATCAGGTTGTATTCTATCAAGAAAAGTCGTATTTGCTCGGGAATTAGGTCCGAGTACCTTCCGTTCATTCTACTTCCAATTCTGAAACGCAAATCAAAGAAGTAAATTAGGGCCGTTTTCCCCCAATTTTTATTATATAAGGCAGATTTTAAAACAAACAAAAAAAGGGTTGATTTTCATTGAAATATTGTCATAAAATAGGATTTGTGCCATTTTCCTTTAATGGGTTTTTATTTTTCCAGATATACACAAAAATCTGATTTATGTTCATCCAAAATGCAAAAATGCTTGTTTATCTGTGTGACGACAAATTGAACCGGAAGCAGTATTTTAACTTTTCCTTTGCGTTTAGCATGTTTTTAGCATAACGCTAACATCTTTGTTCAGCAGGAGTCCTATTGTCGTTTTAAAAAAGTGTCATTAAATAGTTGTTCAACTTTTGTTTCAGAAATGAAAATAGAAAAAATGGCCCAAAATCATTTTTTTGATATACATTTAAGAATTTGAAATAGAATGAACGGAAGCTACACAGCCCGATTTTAAATATTTCTGTTAAAGAAACGTCATAATGTTAAACAAATAAATTAAAATGTTTTTTTATATAGTCATACAAGAAGAGAATACATGTGCATTTTTTTCTTGAAAAATAGTAAATTTTACGATAATGTCCTAATTTTTCAAAACGGATCGTAATTTTAAAAGGATGCATAAAAAGGTGATATTTTTCGACAGTTGTACCGTATTTTTCAGACGATAAGGCGCACTTAAAATCCTTTAATTTTCTCAAAAATTGACAGTTTTATACAAAATCGACAGTGCGCATTTTGTTCAAAAACGGAGAGTAATTTTACTGTATTTTCCGAACCACAGGGTGCACCGCCGATGTATTGTCTATTTTCGATCTTTTTTCAAATATAAGACTCACTAGTGCAACAACAACGCCGGAAATGTGACCCGTGAAAAACCGTCCGACCGGAACTCTCTAATAACTAAAGTTCCTTGGGTGAATAATGTAAACTCACTACACCGGTATGTTTTAGTGCTTTCATGGTGAGTTTACTGACAGATATAAGTAAGAACTTTACACTACTTTATATTAGAAATGGCAACAGTGGAGGATGAATGTCACTTAACAAGAAGATAGAGAAAAAGAAGAAGCTTATCGACTACGGTGTCGGCACCGACTACAAAGGCGGACGCGCGCAGATTTTCAGGATTTATGCAGATCCCAAATACACATCAGCAGGTACCAGAAGGTAAGAAAAGTTGCTTTTGCATATTATTGCGAAACAAAACGCCAGATAATATGTCTTACCTTATACACACACACCATAATAATACTCCTATGTTGAAGCACAGTACAATCCATCAAGCGGTGTGGCTTCATAGCTTACCAAAACCGTGCTAAAACATTTGGTAGATTTTTGAGCGCCGTGTGTAATGTTCTATATTTTCAATGGAACATATAACATTTTGGTGTTGTTTACTTGAGTCATATTGCAGCCTACATGTATCTCTTATGTGTGTCTGCCATGATATTGCAGTCTACACGTATCTCTTATGTGTGACTGCCATCATAGTGCAGTCTACACGTATCTCTTATGTGTGACTGCCATCATAGTGCAGTCCACACATATCTCTTATGTGTGTCTGCCATGATATTGCAGTCTGCACGTATCTCTTATGTGTGACTCCCATCACATTGCAGTCTACATGTATCTCTTATGTGTGACTGCCATCATAGTGCAGTCCACACATATCTCTTATGTGTGACTGCCATGATATTGCAGTCTACACGTATCTCTTATGTGTGACTGCCATCATAGTGCAGTCCACACATATCTCTTATGTGTGACTGCCATCACAGTGCAGTCTACACGTATCTCTTATGTGTGACTGCCATCACAGTGCAGTCTACACGTATCTCGTGTGACTGCCATCATAGTGCAGTCTACACGTATCTCGTATGTGCGACTGCCATCATAGTGCAGTCTACACGTATCTCTTATGTCTGACTACCATCACAGTGCAGTCTACACGTACCTCTTATGTGTGACTGCCATCACAGTGCAGTCTACACGTATCTCTTATGTAACTGCCATCATAGTGCAGTCTACACGTATCTCTTGTGTGACTGCCATCATAGTGCAGTCTACACGTATCTCGTACGTGTGACTGCCATCATATTGCAGTCTACACATATCTCTTGTGTGACTGCCATCATATTGCAGTCTACACGTATCTCTTATGTGTGACTGCCATCATAGTGCAGTTTACACGTATCTCTTATGTGTGACTGCCATCATAGTGCAGTCTACACGTATCACTTGTGTGAGACTGCCATCATATTGCAGTCCACATGTATCTCTTATGTGTGACTGCCATCATATTGCAGTCCACATGTATCTCTTATGTGTGACTGCCATCATATTGCAGTCTACACGTATCTCTTATGTGTGACTGCCATCATATTGCAGTCTACACGTATCTCTTATGTGTGACTGCCATCATATTGCAGTCCACATGTATCTCTTATGTGTGACTGCCATCATATTGCAGTCTACACGTATCTCTTATGTGTGACTGCCATCTACTGGTCACACTTATCATTTCACCACGTACCAAATAAAATAGCTTCAAGGTCGGTAAGCACAACCAAAATTATTCCGTACATTAGGTTATAAGGCGCAGTGTCGAGTTTTGAGAAAGAAAAAAGCATTTTAAGTGCGTCTTAGAGTCCGGAAATTACGGTAGTTCTAATCGAACGAATACAAAATGTAACAACCAAGTCGTATTTTTTCTTAAATCGCTAAATAAATTGTAAAGAGCCCCAAACTTCACACTCAGAAATGACTCGACTTATTCGATATTAATTCAGGAGACACGCCAAACAACAAGTTCCGAGAGGTGGTGTGCCTAATCACCCGTGAAGGGACACACTCCAAAAATGCGAGGGGTAAATGGCGTGGTCTCATGTCCAACACGGAGACTCTTGTCGGCGCAAACCAACAATGGCGTTGCTGCCAGCCTTGATTGAAATACAAACTGCTGCAAACGAAGCATGTAATCAGATTAGTGGGTGAGACTGGGAATACAAGCAAAGACGCCGCGGGGAGCAATGAATAAAAAACTATCTGGAGTTTACATCAGCAGAGGACCTGAATGGAGGGCGGCCAAGTATGGAGATGCAAACATTGACATACAACTTGCCTGGACGATATGGCAAAACAAGGCATGGTCAGAACAGGGAGACATTGGGTTACAGAATAAAAGTGTCAAAAAAATAATAATAATTTTAGATAAAATGCGATTCTTATTTATAATAATTCTTAATCGATCCAAAAAAATATATATATATATATATTTTTTTTTTAAATTTGTCCTGTCCATCCACTCAGACAAATCATATAGTTGATGTCTTATTTGTATTTGACTTTATTACATGTTTGGCTAGAATTCTATTAAACAAAACCAATTTTACTTTAAGTAATATAGAAACTGATCACAGCTGTTTATTTATTTTATGGAGGAATGTACAAACTACAACAGCAGTGAAGTTGTCACGTTGTGTAAATGGTAAATAAAAACAGAATACAACAAATCCTTTTCAACTTCTATTCAATTGAATAGACTGCAAAGACAAGATATTTCATGTTCACACTGAGAAACTTTGTTATTTTTCCCAAATATTAGCTCATTTGGAATTTGATGCCTGCAACATGTTTCAAAAAAGCTGGCACAAGTGGCAAAAAAGAGTGAGACATTTGAGGAATGCTCATCAAAGACTTATTTGGAACATCCCACAGGTGAACAGGCTAATTGGGAACAGGTGGGTGCCATGATTGGGTATAAAAGCAGCTTCCATGAAATGCTCAGTCGTTCACAAACAAGGACGGGGCGAGGGTCACCACTTTGTCAACAAATGCCTGAGCAAATTGTTGAAGAACAACATTTCTCAACAAGGAATTTAGGGATTTCACCATCTACGCTCCGTAATATCATCAAAAGGTTCAGACAATCTGGAGAAATCACTGCACGTAAGCCATGATATTACACGCCTTAGATCCCTCAGGCGGTACTGCATCAAAAAGCGACATTAGTGTGTAAAGGATATCACCACATGGGCTCAGGAACACTTCAGAAAACCACTGTCAGTAACTATAGTTGGTCGCTACATCTGTAAGTGCAAGTTAAAACTCCATTTTCTACCGCTTGTCCCTTACGGGGTCGCGGGGAGCCTATCTCAGCTACATTCGGGCGGAAGGCGGGGTACACCCTGGACAAGTCACCATCTCATTGCAGGGCCAACACAGATAGACAGACAACATTCACCCTCACACACTAGGGATCATTTAGTGTTGCCAATAAATGGATGGATGGACCCAGAAACGCCGCCGGGTTCGCTGTGCCCGAGCTCATCTAAGATGGACTGATGCAAAGTGGAAAAGTGTTCTGTGGGCTGACGAGTCCACATTTCAAATTGTTTTTGGAAACTGTGGACGTCGTGTCCTCCGGACCAAAGAGGAAAAGAACCATCCGGATTGTTCTAGGGTGAAAGTGTAAAAGGCAGCATGTGTGATGGTATGGGGGTGTATTAGTGGCCAAGACATGGGTAACTTACACATCTGTGAAGGCGCCATTAATGCTGAAAGGTACATACAGCTTTTGGAGCAACATATGTTGCCATCCAAGCAACGTTATCATGGACGCCCCTGCTTATTTCAGCAAGACAATGCCAAGCCAGGTGTTACAACAGTGTGGCTTCATAGTAAAAGAGTGCGGGTACTAGACTGGCCTGCCTGTAGTCCAGACCTGTCTCCCATTGAAAATGTGTGGCACATTATGAAGCCTAAAATACCACAACGGAGACCCCCGGACTGTTGAACAACTTAAGCAGTACATCAAGCAAGAATGGGAAATAATTCCACCTGAAAAGCTTCAAAAATTGTTGTAAAAAGGAAAGGCCATGTAACACAGTGGTAAAAATGCCTGTGACAATTGTTTTGCTATATGTTGCTGCCATTAAATTCTAAGTTAATGATTATTTGCAAAAAAAAAATTAAGTTTCTCAATTTGAACATGAAATATATATTTTTATACACTGAATTTATTTTAAACTCAATTGTTATAGTTTTTTTCAAACTTTTTATAGACTGAATTGTTATACACTGAATTTTTATACACTGGGTTTTTATACACCAAATTTTTTTTACCCTCAATTTTGTATACAGTCAATTTTTATAGACTGAATTGTTATACACTGAATTTTTATACACTGTTTTTTTTACACTGAATTTATTTTACACTGAATTTTTTTTTACACTTAATTTTTCAGCACTGAATTTTTTTAATACTTTTTATACTCACTTTTTATCACACAATTTTTATACAGTCAATTTCAATAGACTGAATTCTTATACGTTGAATTTTTATACACTGTTTTTTTTACTAAACTTTTTTTTTTTACACTCAATTTCTTATACAGTCAATTTTTATAGACTGAATTGTTATATCACTGTGATGAGGTGGCGACTTGTCCAGGGTGTACCCCGCCTTCCGCCCGAATGCAGCTGAGATAGGCTCCAGCGACCCCCCGCAACCCCAAAAGGGACGAGCGGTAGAAAATGGATGGATGGATTGTTATACACTGAACTTGTATACACTGTTTTTTTACACTGAATTTATTTTACACAGAATTTTTTGGACATTTAATTTTTATAATTTTTTTTTTTTTAAACGATTTTTTTTTTTACACACATTTTTTACACTAAACTTGTTACAGTTAATTTTATTTTTTATTTACACTGAATTTATTTTACACAAATTTTTTTTACACTTAATTTTTCAGCACTGAATTGTTTTTATACTTTTTATACTCACTTTTTATCACACAATTTTTATACAGTCAATTTATATAGACTGAATTCTTATACGTTGCATTTTTATACACTTTTTTTTTTTTACAAATAATTTTTTTTACACTCAATTTCAGTTTTTTTTTACACTGAATTTATTTTGTACTGAATTTTTTTGACACTGAATTTTTATTTAAAAAAATTTAAACCGATTTTTTTTCTTTACACAATTTTATACAGTCAATTTTTATTGGCTGAATTGTTATACACTAAATCTTTATACACTGTTTTTTACGCATCACTTATTTTCCACTGAATTTTTTTAAACTAAATTTTTATGCATCTTTTTTTAAAATGATTTTTTTTACACTGAATTTTTATACATTGACTTTAAAACACATTTTCTTTCCAATCAAATTGTCAGCATAATTTGATGTGAAGAAATTCAGTTCACAAAATTAAAACGCAAAAAAAATCGGTTACATAAATTCAGTGTCAAAAACGAGCTCTCGTAATAAAGACACAAATGAACCTCCTTACAATGGCGACCGCATACTTTTTCACAAAAATTGGCCGATACAGATCAGCGGCAAATCAATCGGCACATCTCTAGAAAAAAAATGGGAAGACTCAAAAGGTCTTCTTTGTTTGCAAGCCCATCCCTTGCAGGGACACAGATATGAGTTGAATGCTTGTTACTGACCCGATGTCTCGTCGTAGCTGCTGTAAGTTGCCGTCGGAGACGCCACTGGAATCTCTGCGGGGAAGACAGGAAAAGAGACATGAATGGTCATTGAAGAATTGATAGCAACATGTGTTTTGTAACTTAGGTCTGGGTTGATGTGCAACATACCTGGGAGAAGGAAGGACAGGATGGAATGTGACGTGATGCTAATGAAAGCTGATGCTTAAACATCTGTTATGAGAAGAGTGGTGTAGCGCTCTCTCTTGATTGCGGTATGTTGTACAAGCGCAACGCCAAGTCAAAGATGGACTTATCGCTCAATCATATCACTACTAGGGTTGCAAAATTCCGGGAATATTCAAAGTTGGAAACTTTGCATGGGAATTAACGTGAATTAATGGGAATAAACATTGAATGCAACATGCTAGGTCTTGCAGCATGATTATTAGCTAAAACAACCTGATTTAATGCACATTTAGTTGAATTTCAACCCTGCACTGTGCATTCCTCCATCACATGCCCAGATAATTCCCAGCATGCTCCACACTACAGCAGGGCTATTGAGGCCACACTAGTATTTGAGCCCAAGGACTTCATCCAGTCAAGTAAGTGTTGATGGGGTAAATATATTTGATGTATGGTATTTAAGTGTAATAGAGGTGTAATTGCTTGTTACTGTATGACTGTAGACTACTCCAGCAGACTTACACTCAAGCTAGCTAGCTGTTCCTGTACTTGTTCAATGATTTTGGGGCCAATATCTCTAGCTAGTTAGGTTTATGTACCACCACCAGTCTCATAATGAACCCAAAATATTTATCCGCTAGCCGTGATGCAAATTTTCTCTATGTTAAATGTCATTCATTTATGCTAACAACTTTAGCGATCCGAATTGACCTTTTTTGTGATGTGTAAAGTTCAACTAGCAAATACTAAATCAAAAGGTGTAGTTTCCTTCTGTTCTGCTAGCCATTCTGTTGTCATACAAGAATGTAGGTTATAGTTTGATTTATTTAGCATGCTGATTGACTGTTCATTTATTCATTTAGCCTATTTCTAATCATTTGTCTATCAGTAAAATATTTTTAAAGACTACTCCAATCGTTTAGCTGACTATTTATATCTGTGTGTAGCATTGCATTAGTGTTTTACAAGCTTCTCGTCTGATTCTACAGAATAAGATGGACGGTGTCCAACTTTGAATAATCAAAAAATTGTCAAAATTTCCAAGCTTCCCGAGCTTAACTTCCCGTGGTAAATTTCCAGAAAGTTTCCGGAAATTTACCGGAAACTTTCCACCCCTTTGTAACCCTAGTTATCACTCAATCATATCACTACCAATAGATATCTTCATTAGGGATGATGCTCGAAACCGATTTTCCCGGTTGTTCGATAAGAAAAGAACCGAGTCCTCGGACTCGAATCCCTTTTTGAGAACCGGTACCCGTTATCGAGACCACTATAGTAAAGAAAAAGAGTTAGTTCTTTATTCGAATCCCTGGGAACGAATCCCAAATGGGCAATGTTATGCCCATTTGATTGTAGACTCTTACTGACACCTTGTGGCGATATGAAAATACTACGCCTCATTAGTCTGGCCACTTCCGGGTTGGCGAGTCAGTTAAATTAATGAGACAATTGAGAAGTAGAGAAGTTGTGTTAGCTCTTACAAGCCTTGGAAAAGATAAGTCTGTAAGTAAACTGTTTAACTTGTTTATGTAACTCAATATTAAGGTGGAAAGTGGTTAAATTTAAAACTAAGATGTTTATTGAAAAACGATTTTTGTGCACTGTTTCAATGGATGATTTGAGGACTTAAAATGGCTGCCAGTTGTGTATTTCCACCATCGAAATAGTTTCAACACTCAGAAGTATTTGTTTGATGATAGTACTGTATATTTGTGTGAAGCTAATATTTACACATTGTGTATTACATTTCAGTATGTTAATTGAATCACATAGCTTATACATTTGTCATTGTGTGTATTTCAGTTTAAAAAAAACAACAACAGTCCAGTGCAAGACAAAAGTAAAGATAGGAAAAGACAAAGCAAGATCAACAACAATAAAGAGCCTAAATGGATGAATCTGCTTTGGAACTTTATTAGACGTCTTGGATTGTTTGTTAGCTGTCTGTCTGTGTGTGTAGTTAGTATGTTCCAATAGCAGCAGAAGTGCACTTTTTGGAGAGCTGTATTATTTTCAGTTTTGTGCCCAAGGGACTGATTTTATTTAACACTATATTATTATTTATACACCTATAGTGATCACAGAGACAGGTTGTTTTTGTGTTACTGTATATATTTGTTTTTCTGAAAAATCCCACTTAATATACTTTGTAACAACAGTCAATATTTATTTTTTTTTATTTTTTTAGGGGGGTTACAGTCAATATTTATTTATTTTATTTTTTTCTTATAAAATAAAAGTGAGCTTTTGTTAAACTAAATATTGTTTTTTTCCATATACAACAACCTATCTGGATTCGATAAGAGAATCGATAAGGAATCGGTTCGATAAGAGGATTCGATAATAGGCTCGAACTCGATCATTTCTTATCAAACATCATCCCTAATCTTCATACAGTGCGAGGTAACAAATACCTCTTCTTCTACTCGTTCCTTCCTGTCGGCTCTAAAGATAGAACTGTTATCTTTCTAATACCAGCCCGATAAGGAGAGCTTTTCGATAAAAAAACCCAGAAATTTCTGTCTCTGTGTGACACTGGTGTTTATTAGTCAGGGTCTGGACTCTGCAGCCAGCAGATACCGCCAATAAATATATCAGCCATCATTCCTTTGGAAGCGATGTGTGGATTTATGGTGAGACCGTTAACCACGCAGAAGGCACATAAGGCCAAGTTAGGTGAGCGCTAACATGTTGTTTAGTCAGGGTGTTTTCCAACCCGAATAATGGAACATGATCTAAAAACAACATGGACTAACAGTGTTGTCCTGTCTTCTCAGCTTGATGGAGCGCAGATGTCAAAGCTCAAACGAGGAATCAAGGAATTCTTGGTTTTTAATCGTGTTCTTTGTCGTGACTATGTAAAAATCAAGGGAAATTAACAATGGGATTGAAGTAGGGGGTGGTTTTCTAAAATATGTAAAGGAGACTGATCTCAAATTGAACCCCGATTGAAAAGTAATGGAAAGGTAGAAAATTGATGAGGTTCGAATTTAACCACGGCAACTGCGGCAAAAGCCGCGACCGCCCTCGTCATTTGTCGTAAGCCCTAAAAAAATGTACCAACATCTGCGGCAAGAACATGCCGTGACCGCCCTTGACTTTTTACTTGTTAATGGACGAGGGATGTAACAATTACAGACGGTTAGGAATATCATCTAATTTTTTAATTACCGAAAAACCGTCATTTCTTAATGCAAAGTCAGGCGCATGCGCACTGGCGTCGTTTGGCTTGATAACCATGGCGGACTAACTACACTGACTTTGCTGCGGAGATTTCCACGCGGAGTAAACGGAGCCAAGCGCTTGGCATAATGTCATTTTACCTCGCTTCCCGCCGTGCGTTTAAGAGCGCACTGCTGTGTTTGGATGGAGACAGGTGTGGACAATATTGTCCCCACACATAAACTATACAGCGAAGGAGAAAACTATTTGATGTTGCTTATATTTTCTCAATACAGCGTTCATCAGCTGCTGTGACTGAGACTTAACAAAGTGAGGAAACATGCAGTAGGTGTCGTGAACGTTGTCACAACTTGTTTATAAAGTATTTACTTTGTTTACTGGGATGTTCACTCCTCCTTTATTTGACTGCAAACTGTATCAGTGTTCAAATAACATCAATACTAGCTAAAAGGTTTTGTCATCTCGTCGAATTGAACGCAGGCTTTGAGGATTGTGTATTCGATGTGAGAGGTGTCACTCCTCTTTATTTTTGTTGGCCAAACTGTTGTACTGAACCAAGAGAAGAACAAAGCTTGTTTATTAGACTTCGTCTTCATTAGCCAAACTGCTTTGTGTTTTATTTTGATACCAAAAAGTAAACACAAGGTTTTTTATACATTACTTGTGTTTTTTTCATGTCACAAAGGTGTTACTTCAAAAAAACATTAATGTGACATAGCACATTGTTAATGTTTTATTGTGTATAGTTAATTCCTATATGACATATTTCTGCTCAAACTCCTAATGGATCTGTCCCGATACAGCATCTACATCTACATCTACATGTACATAACTTAAATGAGTAATTTAAAAAAAAAAAAACCTCCCTCTATCAAAATAAAAAAATAGAGATGAAGGCATCATGAAATGACAAACAGCTTATACAGTTTATATTAACAATGAATTAAAGAAAAACAGTTTTTATATATATATATATATATATATATATATATATATATATATATATATATATATATATATATATATATATATATATATATATATATATATATATATATATATATATATATATATATATATATATATACTGTATATATATATATATATGCTGTATGTATACAGTGGTGATCAAAAGTTTACATACACTTGTAAAGAACATCATGTCATGGCTGTCTTGAGTTTCCAATCATTTCTACAACTCTTATTATTTTGTGATGTAGTGATTGGAGCACATACTTGTTGCTCACAAAAAACATTCATGAAGTTTGCTTCTTTTATGAATTTATTATGGGTCTACTAGTCAAAAGTATACATACAGCAATGTTGATATTTGCTTACATGTCCCTTGGCAAGTTTACCTGCAATAAGGCGCTTTTGGTAGCCATCCACAAGCTTCTGCTGGAATTTTGGACCACAAAATTGGTGCAGTTCAGCTAAATGTGTTGCTTTTCTGACATGGACTTGTTTCTTCAGCATTGTCCACACGTTTAAGTCAGGACTTTGGGAAGGCCATTCTAAAACCTTCATTCTAGCCTGATTTAGCCATTCCTTTACCACTTTTGAGGTGTGTTTGGGGTCATTGTCCTGTTGGAACACCCAACTGCGCCCAAGACCCAACCTCCGGGCTGAGGATTTTAGCTTGTCCTGAAGAATTTTGAGGTAATCCTCCTTTTTCATTGTCCTATTTAAAGCAGCAGTTCCATTGACAGCAAAACAGGCCCAGAGCATAATACTACCACCACCATGCTTGACGGTAGGTTTGGTGTTCCTGGGATTAAAGGCCTCACCTTTTCTCCTCCAAACATATTGCTGGGTATTGTGGCCAAACAGCTCCATATGTGTTTCATCTGACATCACATGGACAAAGATAAGACCTTCTGGAGGAAAGTTCTGTGGTCAAATGGAACAAAAATGGAGCTGTTTGGCCACAATACCCAGCAATATGTTTGGAGGAGAAAAGGTGAGGCCTTTAACCGCAGGAACACCACACCTACCGTCAAGCATGGTGGTGGTAGTATTACCGTATTTTCCGCACCATAAGCCGCCCCGTGTTGCCGCACCTTCAATGAATGGCATATTTCAAAACTTTGTTTACCTATTAGCCGCCCCGTGTTATTAGCCGCACCTACGCTACGCTAAAGGGAATGTCAAAAAAACAGTCAGATAGGTCAGTCAAACTTTAATAATATATTACAAACCAGCGTTCTAACAACTCTGTTCACTCCCAAAATGTAATGTGCAAATGTGCAATCACAAAAATAGTAACACTCAAAATAGTGCAGAGCAATAGCAACATCAATAACTCAACGTTGCTCATACGTTAATGTCACACAACACACAAAATAAACATTTAAAGCTCACTTTCTGAAGTTATTACTCATCCACAAATCCCTCAAATTCTTCTTCTTCGGTGTGCTTCGCTTGTTTTTTGACACCATCTGTGATGTGGACGCGCGTGCAGTCGTAGATCAACAGGGATGGAGCTGCGTGGAAAAAGTCACCCGGTCTCTTCGCTCATCTTTTCTTCATCCATCCATCCCTTCGAGTTAGCTTTTATGATGACGCCGGCTGGAAAGTTCTCTTTTGGCAAGGTCTTCCTTTTGAATATCACCATGGGTGGAAGTTTCTGGCCGTTAGCATGGCAAGCTAACGGATATTCACCGTACGTGTTCCCGTTGTATCCACAGTGCGGTTCACAGGAATATCAAAAGTCAGTGGAACCTTGTACGCGTGTCTCTTAGTAGGAGCCATTTTGTGGTCTTTACAGAAACACACAAATGAAATGGAACGTAATATCCGCGCGCTTCTTCTTCTACGGGGGCGGGTGCTCACCTTGGCGGTTGCTTACAGTAGAAGAAGAAGCGCTTCCTCTTCTATGGGGGCGGTTGCTTACCGTAGAAGCACCTTATTTCAGGTAAACTTGCCAAGGGACATGTAAGCAAATATTAAAGGCCTACTGAAATGAAATGTTTTTATTTAAACAAAGAAACACCGACTGTGTTGTGTTGCTGACTTCCCTCGCAAAATACTCTGCTTCGCACCGACAACTTTCTTCTTTGCTTGCTCAGCTTCTTTCTCCATAATGCAATGAACAAATTGCAACAGATTCACCAACACAGATGTCCAGAATACATCCAGAATTAAATGAAAACAGCTATTTTGTATTGGATTCAATGGAGTCCGAATACTTCCGTTTCAACGATTGATGTCACGCGCATACGTCATCCTCAAAGGCGTTTTGAACCGGAAGTTCCCCGGGAAATTTAAAATGTATTCCGTATTGGCATGTGTTGCAATGTTAAGATTTCATCATTGATATATAAACTATCAGACTGCATGGTTGCTAGTAGTGGCTTTCAGTAGGCCTTTAACATTGCTGTATGTATACTTTTGACCCAGCATATTTTCAGTAGACCTATAATAAATTCATAAAAGAAGCAAACTTCATGAATGTTTTTTGTGAGCAACAAGTATGTGCTCCAATCACTACATCACAAAAAAATAAGAGTTGTATAAATGATTGGAAACTCAAGACAACCATGACATCATGTTTGTATGTACACTTTTGACCACCACTGTATATACATATATTTATATATATATATATATATATATATATATATATATATATATATATATATATATATATATATATATATATATATATATATATATATATATATATATATATATACATAGAGTTACTGCTTGGAAAGAGAATAATGTTTGCCTTGGTACCCTTCTAACTTGCCTTGGTGCCCTAAAACATGAGCCCTCCTTTAAAGCAACACTTGCCTTGACCTTAAAAAGTACAAATTGGAGGCCTGTTAGCCTCTCATCTTTGGACCTCATTACCACCAGACCTTCCTAATATAGACTCAATATCCCTCTTTAAATCAAAACACACCTATTCATGACTGCTTATTCACTGTAAATCTTATCCACCTTTGTTGTTTTTATCCAATTGATTTGATTGTTTTTAGTGGCCAGAAAGGCGCCTTATACTTCTATTATTCAAGTGGTCATGCAGCCACTCCATTGTCACATTGGTCCTGGCATGCGAGGACATAGTTCCACTCAGACTTACTGATGCAGGGGGCGATGGGGGAGCGACTCTGCTGGTAGCCCTTGGCACAGCGGTTACAGGTGATGCCCGCCACTCCGTCCTTGCAGGGGCACTGGCCCGTGGTCTGGTTGCACGTCTTCCCCGCGGCTCCGACCGGATGGCAGTCGCACGCTGAAGCACATGAGAGAAGGTCAGCGGGTGGACTTGAAACAGACGTTATTACACAAATATCACCTTCCAAATTGCTAGCGCATGTCTCCAAGCTGCTGACTGTACATGTTCCATACATTAAACGTAATCTTAGCACTCGGACCGGGTGAGGAATCAGTCCCGCTTTTCGAGTTGGCTGGCGTTTCCTTCCGTAACATCACAGATGAGGAAGTGGGCCTCGCACCAGCGTACAGACCGCATTATTACCCGGCTTCCCCACACCCTTAATGACCGTAGGAGAGGAGAAACTCCATTCCTATTAGCATTTCACTATTTCTTCCTTCTTGTGTGCCTGCTGCAGCACGTCTTTAAGCAGACTTTTGTGACGGGATTGACTTTTCCCATGCGAAGCTTCTTGGCAAACACTGCCTGAATAATGTTTCCCAATAAACGTCGAGTGGAACACACTTCAAAGTCTTTTGCAGCGGTGAGCTGGGAAGAGGACACGTTTCACACTTTGCCAAACAAGGCGAAGTGGAATTTTGAATTTTTGGGGGGGAATTATGCCTATAATTTACAATCCTTTTGAGCGACAAGAACACATACCGTATTTTTCGGACTATAAGTCAGAGTTTTTTTCATAGTTTGGTTCGGGGGTGCGACTTATACTCAGGAGCGACTTATGTGTGAAATGATTACCTTTTGTTCGGTTTGTACTTCATGAAGTTTTGCACTTGTGTTTTTTTGTGTGTTTTTTTGTTGTTTTGTTTTGTTTTCGTTATATTTGGATGTAATTGTTGGTTTATATATCATTAAGTAAGACTATGTATTATGTTGAAAGGGGCAGGAAAATATAAGATTTTTCTTCATCCTGCTCCTTCTCAGGCATTGGTGTGTAACGGTGTAACTGAATAATTGTGTTATAATTGTCCATCAAAGATGCACATCAATGAAGGAGATAAATAAAAATTTAAATGAAATTAAAATTAACACATTAGCGTAAAGTATCAAATAATATTATTTAGCTCATTGACGTAAGAGACTAGACGTATAAGATTTCATGGGATTTAGCGATTAGGAGTGACAGATTGTTTGGTAAACGTATAGCATGTTCTATATGTTATAGTTATTTGAATGACTCTTACCATAATATGTTACGTTAACATACCAGTTGGTTATTTATGCCTCATATAACGTACACTTATTCAGCCTGTTGTTCACTATTCTTTAGACATTTTAAATTGCCTTTCAAATGTCTATTCTTGCTGTTGGCTTTTATCAAATACATTTACACAAAAAATGCGACTTATACTCCAGTGCGACTTATATATGTTTTTTTTCCTTCTTTATTATGCATTTTCGTCCGGTGCGACTTATACTCCGGAGCGACTTATACTCCGAAAATACGGGTATGTCTTTCTTATAAATGCATTCTAAAGCCTTGTCCACACTAGGGTTGTACGGTATACCGGTACTACTATAGTACCGCGGTACTAATGAATCATATATGGTACTATACCGCTTCTAAAGAATGATGCATTTATGTGTAAAAAATAAAGATAAAGGTGAAGTTATAACACTGAAACACCCTCAGGAAGAGCGGCTTTAAGACATGGCTAGCTAGTTAGCGGCTAACGTCCATCCACAGTGTTTTAGCTACTTCTAAATCACTAATCCAAAAATAAAAGTAAGTTTCTTACAAGTAGCATTATCACTGGAGGACGAGGAATAGCTAAACATGCTTCACTACACACCGTAAGAGGATACAATAGCTCACCGGCGTCACAATGTAAACAAATGCCATGGGTGGATCTACACCTGACATCCACTGTAATGATACCAAGTACAGGAGCGTATCTAGTCGATACTGCTATGATTACATCGAAATTTTTTAGCGTCACAAAATCTTTTTTCCTTCTTTAAAAATGTATATTATGTTAAAGTCAGTAAATACGTCCCTGGACACATGAGGACTTTGAATATGACCAATGTATGATCCTGTAACTACTTGGTATCGGATCCATACCTAAATGTGTGGTATCATCCAAAACTAATGTCAAGTATCAAAGAAGAGAAGAATAAGTGATTATTACATTTTAACAGAAGTGTAGATAGAACATGTTCAAACAGAAAATAAGCAGATATTAACAGTAAATGAACAAGTAGATTAATAATCCATTTTTACAGTTTGTCCCTCATAATGTGTACAAAGTAATAGGTGTATAAATGACACAATATGTTACTGCATACGTCAGCAGACTAATTAGGAGTCTTTGTTTGTTTACTTACTACTAAAAGACAAGTTGTCTAGTATGTTCACTATTTTATTTAAGGACTAAATGACAATAATAAACATATGTTTCATGTACACTAACATTTATTGTTCAAATGAAGACAATAATGACATTTTTTGTGGTCCCCTTTATTTAGAAAAGTATCGAAATACATTTTGGTACCGGTACCAAAATATTGGTATCGGGACGACCCTACTTCAAAGTCATTTGCAGCGGTGAGCTGGGAAGAGGACACATTTCACACTTTGCCAAACAAGGCGAACTGGAATTTAAATTTTTTTTGGGGAATTATGCCTCTAATTAACAATTTTTTTGAGCGACAAGAACACATTTGTCTCTCTTATAAATGCATTCTAAAGCCTTGTCCACACCAGGGTTGTACGGTATACCGGTACAAGTATAGTACCGCGGTACTAATGAATCATATTTGGTACTATACCGGCTCTAAAGAATGATGCATTTTGGTGTAAAAAGTCAAGATAAAGGTGAAGTTATAACACTGAAACACCCTCAGGAAGAGCGGCTTTAAGACATGGCTAGCTAGTTAGCGGCTAACATCCATCCACAGTGTTTTAGCTACTTCTAAATCACTAATCCAAAAATAAATGTAAGTTTCTTACAAGTAGCCTTATCACTGGAGGACGAGGAATAGCTAAACATGCTTCACTACACACCGGAAGAGGATACAATAGCTCACCGCCGTCACAATGTAAACAAATGTCATGGATGGATCTACACCTGACATCCACTGTAATGATACCAAGTACAGGAGCGTATCTAGTCGATACTACTATGATTACATCAATATTTTTTAGCGTCACAAAATCTTTTTTCCTTTTTTAAAAATGTATATTATGTTCATAAAGTCAGTAAATACGTCCCTGGACACATGAGGACTTTGAATATGACCAATGTATGATCTAGGGCTGCAACTAACGATTAATTTGATAATCGATTAATCTGACGATTATTACTTCGATTAATCGATTAATAGTCGGATAACAGAGACAAACTACATTTCTATCCTTTCCAGTATTTTATTGGGAAAAAAACAGCATACTGGCACCATACTTATTTTGATTATTGTTTCTCAGCTGTTTGTACATGTTGCAGTTTATAAATAAAGGTTTATTTAAATTTAAAAAAAAAAAAAAAAAATTTAAAAAGCCTTTGCGCATGCGCATAGCATAGATCCAACGAATCGATGACTAAATTAATCGGCAACTATTTTTATAATCGATTTTAATCGATTTAATCGATTAGTTGTTGCAGCCCTAGTATGATCCTGTAACTACTTGGTATCGGATCCATACCTAAATGTGTGGTATCATCCAAAACTAATGTCAAGTATCAAAGAAGAGAAGAATAAGTGATTATTACATTTTAACAGAAGTGTACCGTATTTTTCGGAGTATAAGTCGCACCGGACGAAAATGCACAATAAAGAAGGAAACAAACATATATAAGTCGCATTTTTTGGGTGTGAATTACGCCTATAATTTACAATCATTTTGAGCACAGGTGTCAAACTCAAGGCCCGGGGGCCAGACATGGCCCGCCACATCATTTTGAATGGCCCGTGAAAGCCTGGAAATAATATGCATCAATAAAGTAGTTTATCTTTCTTTCTTTTTTTATTTTGACAAGAAAAAAAATACGTGTACTGCATGCAATTATATATCGTTTCAACTGTATCTATCTAGTAATGCAACAGATATTATATTATAGCACATTCCAAACATTTTTGGGGTAAAAACATACAGTACAGGCCAAGAGTTCGGACACACCTTCTCCTCATGCAATGTGTTTTCTTTATGTTCGTGACTATTTACATCATCAAAACTATGAATGAACACATGTGGAGTTATGTACTTAACAAAAAAAAGGTGAAATAACTGAAAACATGTTTTATATTGTACTTTCTTCAAAATAGCCACCTTTTGCTTTGATGACTGCTTTGCACACTCTTGATGAGCTTCAAGAGGTAGTCACCTGACATGGTTTTCACTTCATAGGCGTGCTTGAGGACACATTTATAGACAACCTTTTTTGAGGCAAGGCACTTTTTTTTTCATTAAAAAATACAGAGGCGCACCACCACCAACAGAAAACGTGAAAAAATGAAACTCCACCAGGTCGTCGTGCCTTATTTTGAGTTTGTTGGTGTTTTTCTGCGTGTGGTGCTTTACTTCTTGTCTTGCGCTGTTATTTTGGTGGCCCTTCCTGTTTTGTTGGTGTTTTCCTGTAGCAGCTTCATGTCTTCCTTTGAGCGCTATTCCCCGCATCTGCTTTGTGTTAGCAAGCAAGACTATTTAAGTTGTTGCAATCCTTCTTTGTGTGGACATTGTTGATTGTCATGTCATGTACGGATGCACTTTGTGGACGCCGTAAGTTTTTGCTGTCGTCCAGCATTTTGTTTCTGTTTAATTTGTAGCCAGTTCTGTTTCACTTTCGCTTTGCATAGCCATTGCCTTTACCTTTCCCTTTCGTTCATTTTTCATTAAGCATTGCGTACTTTTTACTAGGGATGTCCGATAATGTCTTTTTGCCGATATCCGATATCCCGATATTGTCCAACTCTTTAATTACCGATACCGATATCAACCGATATATGCAGTCGTGGAATTAACACATCATTATGCCTAATTTGGACAACCATGTATGGTGAAGATAAGGTACTTTAAAAAAAAAAAAAACAATGAGATAACTAAATTAAAAACATTTTCTTGAATAAAAAAGAAAGTAAAACAATATAAAAACAGTTACATAGAAACTAGTAATTAATGAAAATGAGTAAAATTAACTGTTAAAGGTTAGTACTATTAGTGGAGCAGCAGCACGCACAATCATGTGTGCTTACGGACTGCATCCCTTGCAGACTGTATTGATATATAATGTAGGAACCAGAATATTGATAACAGAAAGAAATGGGGGGAGGGAGGTTTTTTGGGTTGGTGCACTAATTGTAAGTGTATGTTGTGTTTTTTATGTTGATTTAATAAATAAAAAATAAAAAATAAAAACAAACAAAAAAAAACGATAGATTAAAAAAAAAAACTATACCGATATTACATTTTAATGCATTTATCGGCCGATAATTATCTTCACCATGTATGGTGAAGATAAGGTACTTTTAAAAAAATAAAATAAAATAAGACAACTAAATTAAAAACATTTTCTTGAATAAAAAAGAAAGTAAAACAATATAAAAACAGTTACATAGAAACTAGTAATTAATGAAAATGAGTAAAATTAACTGTTAAAGGTTAGTACTATTAGTGGAGCAGCAGCACGCACAATCATGTGTGCTTACGGACTGTATCCCTTGCAGACTGTATTGATATATAATGTAGGAACCAGAATATTGATTTTTGAGGTTTTTTGGGTTGGTGCACTAATTGTAAGTGTATCTTGTGTTTTTTATGTTGATTTAATAAATAAATAAAAAAAATTTTAAAAACGATACAGATTTTTAAAAAAAACGATACCGATATTACATTTTAACGCATTTATCGGCCGATAATATCGGCAGGCCGATATTATCGGACATCCCTACTTTTTACCTGCACGCTGCCTCCCGCTGTGGTCTGCATATTGGGATCACAAAAAACCATCCTAGTCTCACCCGACACATTCCGACTTTTACAAAGCAATTAACTGTCACGACTGGGTTCTTGGGTTTTGCTTCTCCGGAAGGCAAAGGAAAATTGGCGCGGGCAAGGCGCAAATTTAAATACAGGATTTATTTTGACACTAATAAACTACAAAAAAAAGGAAGCAAACAAAAGGCGCTCACAGCGGAGGTAACAACTTCGACTATGAAAACAAAACTTGCACAATGGCAAAAACTATGAACAATAAAACAAAAACACAAACTGTGGCAATAATAAACAAAAACTTACTTGGTAAAGAACTGTGAACATGACATGAATCAGGGTGATGAATAAGTGCGGACGCCAGGACGAACAACAGAAACAGACAGATTTAAATAGTGACGTGATCAGTGAAAACAGGTGCGTGACAAGACAGGTGAACAGGTGCGTGACATGACAGGTGAAAACTAATGGGTGACCATGGAAACCAAACCAAACAAGGAAGTGCAACCAGGAACTAAAAAGAGTCCAAAAAACAAACACATGGCCAAAACAAAAACATGAACAGACATGACGCATGACCAAAACAAAAACATGAACAGACATGACATTAACTACCTGCTGCCACCTACTGACATGGAGTATTACGTGGTTACCCTGCCGAGTTCTACACAGCACAGACACCAAGCAACGGCACATTACTTGCAGATTATAATTATTGATTTGCAAAAGGACCAATTATGTGAAGTTGCATAATTTTCCTTGGCACACCAAACAATATCTCACGGCACACTGGTGTGCCGCGGCACAGTGGTTGAAAAACACTGTTATAGACTATTTACAGTCGCGGCGGAGAGTGGGGATGGCGCAATAAAACGTTTTGTAAGAGAAAATAATTGAGCAGCGTTAAAGAGTTCCAGTCATTTGAGGAAACAGGGAAAATAAACGTGTATAATGTGGTTGTCCAAGAGTCATGTTTACACTGTGCCTGATGAGGGGTGAAGTTGTTCATGTACTAAGTAAAGCATGAGCCATCCTGCCATTGGAGATGTAAAGACGAGCGTCCAACAATCCAACTCACGCGTCCAAGAACGTTTAGTCAAGGCGGGGTTGAGAAACGGGGGGGATAAAAGCCCACTTCCTCCTGGCTGTGTTGGCGCTGCGCTGTGTTTCCTGTCCAACAACAGCACAGTGGGACGCTTGGCTGATTTCGACAATAAATACGGACTTTCTAACCCACGTTGGCTTGGCCAGTGTCGGTCACCTGAGGAGAAAGGCAGCAATCAAAGATGTTTGGGTTTGATCCTAAAAGCTCTACAGCAGGGGTGTCCAATCTTTTTGACTGGGGGGGGGCGCATTGGGCTTAAACAATTTGACATTGCTGGTTTTACGAGCAGAGGAGCATGTTGGGCAGCGCGCACACACAGAGTACTTACAAGCAGACACAGTGTGTAGACAGAAAAGGGAGAATGGACGCATTTTGGTGTAAAAAGTCAAGATAAAGGTGAAGTTATAACACTGAAACACCCTCAGGAAGTGTTTTAGCTACTTCTAAATTACTAATCCTCGTCTCCATGGCGACAAATAAAGCACGTTTCTTACTAGTATGTTCACTATTTTATTTAAGGACTAAATTACAATAATAAACATATGTTTCATGTACCCTAAGATTTTGTGTTCAAATAAAGACAATAATGAAATATTTTTGTGGTCCCCTTTTTTTAGAAAAGTATCAAAATACATTTTGGTACCGGTACCAAAACATTGATATCGAGATAACTCTAGTCAAAGCACAGCAGTTACTTATATGACCCAATCCAAATAACCTTCCTTAGTCATGGTGCAGAAAAAAAACATACACTGCAGGATGAGGAATAGCTAAACATGCTTCACTACACACCGGAGGATACAATAGCTCACCGGCGTCACAATGTAAACAAATGCCATGACTTCCACTGTAATGATATCAAGTACAATAGTGTATCTAGTCAATACTACTGTGATTACATCAATATTTTTTATCTTCACAAAATCTTTTTTCCTTTTTTTAAAATTCATATTATGTTTATAAAGTCAGTAAATACGTCCCTGGACACATGAGGACTTTGAATATGACCAATGTATGATCCTGTAACTACTTGGTATCGGATCCATACCTAAATGTGTGGTATCATCCAAAACTAATGTCAAGTATCAAAGAAGAGAAGAATAAGTGATTATTACATTTTAACAGAAGTGTAGATAGAACATGTTCAAACAGAAAATAAGCAGATATTAACAGTAAATGAACAAGTAGATTAGTAATACATTTTTACAGTTTGTCCCTCATAATGTGTACAAAATAATAGGTGTATAAATGACACAATATGTTACTGCAGACTAATTAGGAGTCTTTGTTTGTTTACTTACTACTAAAAGACAAGTTGTCTAGTATGTTCACTATTTTATTTAAGGACTAAATTACAATAATAAACATATGTTTCATGTACACTAACATTTTTTGTTCAAATAAAGACAATAATGACATTTTTTGTGGTGCCTTTTATTTAGAAAAGTATCGAAAAGTATCCAAAAATATCGAAATACATTTTGGTACAAGTACCAAAATATTGCTATCGGGACAATCTTAATTAAAATTAAATATTTCGATACTTTTCTAAATGAAGGGGACCACAAAAAAATGGCATTATTGTAATTTCGTCCTTAAATAAAATAGTGAACAACTTGTCTTTTAGTAGTAAGTAAACAAACAAAGACTCCTAATTTACTGTAAATATCTGCTTATTTTCTGTTTTAACATGTTCTATCTACACTTCTGTTAAAATGTAATAATCACTTATTCTTCTCTTCTTTGATAATTTACATTAGTTTTGGATGATACCACACATTTAAGTATGGATCCGATACCAAGTAGTTACAGGATCATACATTGGTCATATTCAAAGTCCTCGTGTGTCCAGGGACGTATTTACTGACTTTATAAACATAATATAAATAAAAAAGAAAAAATATTTTGTGACGATAAAAAATATCGATGTGATCATAGTAGTATCGACTAGATACACTATTGTACTTGGTATCATTACAGTGGATGTCAGGTGTAGATCCACCCATGGCATTTGTTTACATTGTGACGCCAGTGAGCTATTGTATCCTCCTACGGTGTGTAGTGAAGCATGTTTAGCTATTCCTCGTCCTCCAGTGATAATGATACTTGTAAGAAACTCACTTTATTTGTCGCCATGGAGACCAGGATTAGTGATTTAGAAGTAGCTAAAACACTGCGGATGGATGTTAGCCGCTAACTAGCTAGCCATGTCTTAAAGCAGCTCTTCCTGAGGGTGTTTCAGTGTTATAACTTCACCTTTATCTTGACTTTTTACACCAAAATGCATCCGTTCTCACTTTTCTGTCTACACACTGTGTCTGCTTGTAAGTACTCTGTGTGTGTGCGCCGACGAACATGCTCCTCTGCTCGTAAAACCAGCAATGTCATGACGTGACGACGCGCCGTCATGCCTGTAAAAACAAAAAAAAATGGCAAACCGGTACTTTTCAAACAGAGTATAGTACCGTTTTTGATTCATTAGTACCACTATACTATACTAGTACCGGTACACCGTACAACCCTAGCTGTGACTCCTTGCAAGTAGAATGAATAAAAATACAATTAATTGTTGAGTAACGTTTGTTGGTCTCTAGATGGCGACAAACTTGCAGCAATAAGACTGTTGGCTATTAGAATATTAACATGCGACCAGTTTAGTTTGCTTATACAACTCCTGCCATCTCACGGACCAGATTGAAGGGCCGTAGTTTGGACACCCCAAAACTAGGAGAGGGGTACATGGCCTGGAGTCATGGTGCCGGTGCTGATCCGGCTGTTTAGAAAAGCTCGGCAGAGATCAATGGCTGTCGCTACATCACCACGAGAACCTCTCTTGCATTAAACCTGCCACTCGGAACCTAACTCCCCTCCAAATGTGTGAAAATGTTTAGACTGGCCGAGTGAAACAACGCTGGAAAAGGACCGTTTGGAAGTGCGGGTGATCCATCAAGCTTTTGTTCAACACCGCATGCAGCAAACTGATCTGTTTGTGTTACAAAGCTTTGAAGGGGAACTGCACTTTTTGGGAATCATTCACAATCACTATGTAAGACAACAGCACACCTTTGTCTTTTTTTATGCTTTTCTAACTCGTGAACAAACCCTAGGCTAAAGTTTGAATTTCCAGGAAAACCGGAATTTGGTTTGGAACTTGGGAAAGTGTTAGTTTGAATGTCCAGGATGAGTGGAATGTGGTGATGTTGGAATGGTTTGAATAGGTTGAAAAATGTAGGAATTGTGGTTCTTGGAAAAATGTCCCATTCATTTCAATGGGAACTTCCTGGAAATTTTGAGAAAAGCGGGATTTTTTTTGAAAATGCTAAAAAACTTTGAATGTTCCGAATGAGTTGAAACGGTTGGTGTCGGCATTTTTCAAATCGGTCGAGAAAAGTTGAGGTAGTAACATTTTTAAGTGGGAAATTGTGTTATGGAATTCTTGGAATTTCGGGAAAACCGGGAATTTTTCCAGTTAAAAAAAAATAAATAGATTTTTGTCCAGACTAAGAGGAATGTTTTGACAGTGAAACGGTTTAAGTGGGTTGAAAAATGTGGAAGGAGTAGTCGACAGAAAAAAAGGGTGAAAAAAAGGTTTTAAAAAAAACGGGATTTCTGGGAATGCCTGGAATGTTTTTGAACTTGGAAAAATTATAGTTTGAATGTCCAGGATAGAATAGAATAGAATAGAAAGTACTTTATTGATCCCTGGGGGGAATTCAGCACCACAGTTCGCTCACAATAAACAATAAACACTTGGGTATTTTTTCCATGTGAATAATATAAATACAGTCTATTATACAGCATTATTCACATGTAAATAATATAAATACAGTCTATTATACAGCATTATTCACATGTGAATAATATAAGTACAGTCTATTATACAGCATTATTCACATGTGTATAATATAAGTACAGTCTATTATACAGCATTATTCACATGTGTATAATATAAGTACAGTCTATTATACAGCATTATTCACATGTGAATAATATAAGTACAGTCTATTATACAGCATTATTCACATGTGTATAATATAAGTACAGTCTATTATACAGCATTATTCACATGTGAATACTATAAATACGGTCTATTATACAGCATTATTCACATGTGAATAATATAAATAGTCTATTATACAGCATTATTCACATGTAAATAATATAAATACAGTCTATTATACAGCATTATTCACATGTGAATAACATAAGTACAGTCTATTATACAGCATTATTCACATGCGAATAATATAAATACAGTCTATTATACAGCATTATTCACATGTGAATAACATAAATACAGTCTATTATACAGCATTATTCACATGTGAATAATATAAATACACTCTATTATACAGCATTATTCACATGTGAATAATATAAATACAGTCTATTATACAGCATTATTCACATGTGAATAATATAAGTACAGTCTATTATACAGCATTATTCACATGTGAATAACATAAGTACAGTCTATTATACAGCATTATTCACATGCGAATAATATAAATACAGTCTATTATACAGCATTATTTCCATGTGAATAATATAAATACAGTCTATTATACAGCATTATTCACATGTGAATAATATAAGTACAGTCTATTATACAGCATTATTCACATGTGAATAATATAAGTACAGTCTATTATACAGCATTATTCACATGTGTATAATATAAGTACAGTCTATTATACAGCATTATTCACATGTGTATAATATAAGTACAGTCTATTATACAGCATTATTCACATGTGTATAATATAAGTACAGTCTATTATACAGCATTATTCACATGTGAATAATATAAATAGTCTATTATACAGCATTATTCACATGTAAATAATATAAATACAGTCTATTATACAGCATTATTCCCATGTGAATAATATAAGTACAGTCTATTATACAGCATTATTCACATGTGAATAATATAAATACGGTCTATTATACGACATTATTCACATGTGAATAATATAAATACAGTCCATTATACAGCATTATTCACATTTGAATAACATAAATACAGTCTATTATACAGCATTATTCACATGTGAATAATATAAAAACAGTCTATTATACAGCATTATTCACATGTGAATAACATAAATACAGTCTATTATACAGCATTATTCACATGTGAATAGCATAAATACACTCTATTATACAGCATTATTCACATGTGAATAATATAAATACAGTCTATTATACAGCATTATTCACATGTGAATAATATAAATACAGTCTATTATACAGCCTTATTCACATGCGAATAACATAAATACAGTCCATTATACAGCATTATTCACATGTGAATAATATAAATACAGTCTATTATACAGCATTATTCACATGTGAATAACATAAATACAGTCTATTATACAGCATTATTCACATGTGAATAATATAAATACACTCTATTATACAGCATTATTCACATGTGAATAATATAAATACAGTCTATTATACAGCATTATTCACATGTGAATAACATAAATACCGTCTATTATACAGCATTATTCACATGTGAATAATATAAATACAGTCTATTATACAGCCTTATTCACATGAGAATAACATAAATACAGTCCATTATACAGCATTATTCACATGTGAATAATATAAATACAGTCTATTATACAGCATTATTCACATGTGAATAATATAAATACAGTCTATTATACAGAATTATTCACATGTGAACAATATAAATACAGTTTATTATACAGCATTATTCACATGTGAATAATATAAATACAGTTTATTATACAGAATTATTCACATGTGAATAATATAAATACAGTCTATTATACAGAATTATTCACATGTGAATAATATAAATACAGTCTATTATACAGCATTATTCACATGTGAATAATATAAATAGTTTATTATACAGCATTATTCACATGTGAATAATATAAATACCGTCTATCATACAGCATTATTCACATGTGAATAATATAAATACATTATATTATACATTTAAATACAGTCAAAAAGGAACATATGCATTATATATGAGTGCGATATGTTGAAGGTGGAATTGTTTGAATCGGTTGAAGAATGTGGAAAAGGTGGAAGTTTGAGAAATGGCCAATTCATTTTGAATGGGAAAAATGTCCTGGAATTCTGGGAAATCTGGGAATTTTTGGAATTTGTCAAGGGAAAGCCCATGATTCCCGGATAGGCTGAACAGTTTGAAGTTGGAACGGTTTGAATCGGATGAAAAATGTGGAAGGTAGAGCGCACCAAAATCTGGAGAAGGAGAAGACAAGAAGAAGAAGAAGAAGAAGAAGAAGAAGAAGAAGAAGAAGAAAAAGAAATAGATTCATTTTGGTAAATGCAATCAAAAATGATTGTTTGCTCTATTTTTTGGGGAAAAGGCGCTCAAGCTGTCAATTTATGACGCCATGAAGGAAAAACTGCAGCCCAGTGAGTGTTGTAATATTACTCTTGGCGACCAGAAATATAATTGGTTATAAGAGCCTGAGTGTGTGCATAAAAGACACAACCAACAAAAATCCAGTTGAAGTACATTTGTAATAGATTTTAAGTGTAACGTATTATTATTATTTGATAATTTATGTAAATATTTGTATTTACTACAAATAATCATGTACGAACAATAAACTCAATTGACAACTATGATTCAGTTCAATCGTCATGTGTTTATACTCCAGGCGATATCCAGAGTTTATATGAAAAAGTAAAAAAATAGGTTTGATAGGTCTAAGGCAGGGGTGTCCAAACTACGGCCCGCCGATGTCTTCAATTTGGCCTGCGAAACATAAGGAATCTTGCCCGCAGGAAGACTGCATTCATTTTAAAAGACGGACTTTAATGATGCCATTTTGTCACCATCAAGTGGACAATGCGAGGAATTCAGGCCAATGTCCTTCAATTATGGACTGAAAGGGACATTGCGCAGCATTTACTTATATGACCCAATGCAAACAACCTTATCTAGTCATCGTGCAAAAAAGAAAAAAAGGCAACCGACACGAAATCGTAACAGACATGGTCACAAATAAACACAACCTGCTCGCTGAACTTTGTGGATATTATAAAAAATGTTCATGCACCATAAAAAAATTCCAAATTACACCCATTTAAATCCATTACAAAGCATGATGGGAAAATGCAAAACACTCAACACTTTTATCCATGTTTGACACATTTTAACTGCTTGATATTTCTGATTGATTACAAAACATTAAGGAGGTTGTCACGGAAGTAAACAAGGTAGGAGTAGAACTTTCACATACTCTTAATATCCAATTATATTAATCATTCATTATATATATATATATATATATATATATATATATATATATATATATATATATATATATATATATATATATATATATATATATATATGCTTTCGGCCTTCAACTCAATTTTTTTTAGAACAAAACCCCAAAAATGGGCAAAAACTATGAAAAAAAAATTTTGGACAATATATTTTAGGAAATACATTTTTTGGTTTTTAAAAAAAATCAATACAAAAAATAAATAAGATATATCAATAAAAAATAGGTTACAAATATGAAATATTTGTAATACATTATATTACATTATATTAAAATAATTATGTTATTACAAAACAAATATGATACAAATAAAAGAATAACAAAATAAAATAAATACAATTACAAAACCTTTTTTTTAGAATGAATATTGTTATTTGCAGACGAAGATATTGTATTGGAGATGCTTTTTTATTTGAATTGTGCAAATGGAGAGCATTTTTTCTTTGTTGTGTTTGAAATGAATTGGTGGAATGTATTTCTATAAAATAATTAAAAGTAGAATAAATAAAATGTATAAATGAAAAATATGAATATTGAATTATGTTATAGAATTATAATATAAAACAAACACAATACAAATGAAAAATAACAAAAAAATTATTAGAATTATAAAATATATTTTTGATATTACTATTGCTATTACTATAGTTTTTATTTGAATTGTGTACATGAATAGTGTTTTTGTTTTTATGTGTAAAATAATCACAATTAAAAATAATTCAATTGTATGCATAAAATATTGTAATATAATACATTATTAAAATATATATAATAACAATAAAAGGATACAAATTACAAAATATATATTTTTAATAATACTATTGTTTTTTTGCTGATGAAAATATTGTACTAAATATGCTTTTTTATTTAAATTGTGCAGATGGAGAGTATATTTGGTTTGAAAAATATATTTTGTTCAAATTTAGCCACATTATCTTTTTTAATGTGGCTTGTTTACATGTCCGAAACAGATCGATCATAAGCGTAAGCAAATATTTGATAGGAGAACCAGTCAGGAACCTTTCGAGTATGAGCGTTCATCTGAGCCGTGTCCTCGTTGCCAGTAATCTCCTGACCAAAGTGATCCCCACCTGTGTCAATGTAGTGTGTCTCTAGTGGATTAGCCAGCCTTGTTTTGTGGATCATCTCACACCTCTGCTGCACTTTGTTATGTTTGCCTCGGCAGGCATTCACCCAAAACGCTCGGCGGCTACACGGGTCACGTCAGCGCTGCCAAGACAGGTGGCTCCTTTTCTCCCGACTTTCCAAAGAATTCCTTTCATAGCTGAACCATGACATGAGTCGTGACAGGTCACACCTTCAGACATCGAGGTCTTCTTCTACTCCATTTTCTTTGCTGCTGCTGTTAGACTCCTGCACGTAGCGTGGGAAATGAACATCATGTGTGGCGCAGTCGACTGACAGCCAAAGAGGTTTTCACACCTACCCTCGTTTTCTAAATATTTAACTTCATCAAGCCTTTTTTAATGAAATGACGCACTATGATTCGTGCTTATCGGTATTGGCCAATACACGAAGCTCCAATATCACTGTCGTATTAAACCAAATTGCATCTCAACTCTTTAAACACTTCATTCACTGTAAAACGTACATAATTGTGTGAATGCTCCGAAACATTCACACATATTGTTTTCTACACCAAAATTAATCTTTTTATTCAACTTTTTCTGGTTCTTCTTCTCCAGATTTTGGCGCGCTCTGCCTTCCACATTTTTCATCCGATTCAAACCGTTCCAACTTCAAACTGTTCAGCCTATTCGGGAATCGCGGGCTTTCCCTTGACAAATTCCAAAAATTCCCAGATTTCTCAGAATTCCAGGTTTTTCCCATTAAAATGAATTCGCCATTTTTCAAACTTCCACCATTTATCAGCCAATAAATGCTTTAAAATGTAATATCGGAAATTATCGGTATCGTTTTTTTTACTATCGGTATCGTTTTTTGTTTTTTTTTATTTTTTATTTTTTATTAAATCAACATAAAAAACACAAGATACACTTACAATTAGTGCACCAACCCAAAAAACCTCCCTCCCCCATTTACACTCATTCACACAAAAGGGTTGTTTCCTTCTGTTATTAATATTCTGCTTCCTACATTATATATCAATATATATCAATACAGTCTGCAAGGGATACAGTCCGTAAGCACACATGATTGTGCGTGCTGCTGCTCCACTAATAGTACTAACCTTTAACAGTTAATTTGACTAATTTTCATTAATTACTAGTTTCTATGTAACTGATTTTATATTGTTTTACTTCTTTTTTATTCAAGAAAATGTTTTTAATTTATTTATCTTATTTTATTTTATTAATTTAAAAAAAAAAAAGGACCTTATCTTCACCATACCTGGTTGTCCAAATTAGGCATAATAATGTGTTAATTCCACAACTGTATATATCAGTATCGGTATCGGTTGATATCGGTATCTGTAATTAAAGAGTTGGACAATATCGGAATATCGGCAAAAAGCCATTATCGGACATCCCTAGTTTCAACCGATTCAAACCATTCCACCTTCAACCTAGTCCACTCATCCCGGAAATTCAAACTACCCTTTTTCCAAGTAAAATTTTTCTCCAGGATTTTCTAGAATTCCTGGTATTCCAAAGCCCTATTTCTACCCTTTTTTCTGGCGACTACTCCTCCCACATTTTTCAACCCACTTCAACCATTCCACCATCAAAACATTCCTCTTAATTAGGACAAAAAGGAAGTTGTTTTTTGAACTGGAAAAATTGTCGGTTTTCCCCAAATTCCAGGAATTCCGTAATACCATTTCTTAATTCAGCATGTTACAACTTCAACATTTCTCGACCGATTTGAAACATGTCAACACCAACCATTTCAACTCATTCAGACTCTTCAAGTTTTTAACCATTTTCAAAAAAATTCCCGCTTTTACCGAAATTCCCAAATCTTTGGAAAATTCCAATTTAAACCAATGGGACAAGTTCCACAATTCCAACATTTTTCATCCTATTAAAACCGTTCCAACTCCAAAATATTTTGCCTGTTCAAAATTGTGTGCTCTACTTCAACAATTTTTTCAAATTGCCGGATTTCCAAGAATTCCCAGTTTTCGAGGACATTTTCCCCATTCAAAACGAATTGTACATTTTTTAAACTTCCACAATTCACACACTTTTCAACCTATTCAAAACATTTCAACAATTTTTTTTTTTTTAATTTTAAAGGTGGCGCTAGTGAGTTAATTTTGAAATGTCATTTTCTGGACTTCCGAAATATAAAATGTTTCGCTACTCATGACAAAATATAGGGACTTTTCGTGCATGTTAAGGGCCTCAAAAAGGTGTACAAACGTACAGAAGAAAACACAGCAATTTCAATAGAGCCCTTGCTTCCTACGCTGCTCGGGTCAAAATAAAATAATTAAATTAAATAAAAAAAGAAATTAAATAAAAAAATTTTTTAAATGAAACAGATACTTCAGACTGTTATCATTTGTAGCAATTCGGATCAAGATCTGAACTTGTGAAACTGAAATATAAACGTTTCATGTTTTGTGGCGAACCATCAGATCAAAGTTTGGCGCCATGCCACGCCCACATCTGTCATTTTAACGGCATCTCATAATCCCTAGAACAGGGGTGGGCAATTAATTTTTACCGGGGGCCGCATGAGCAACCCGAGCACTGCTGGAGGGCCACATCGACAATATTTCAATTAAATTTTGCTCAATATTATTTTTGATATATACCGTAAGATAAATAATAATAATAATAATAATAATTAATAATAATAGTAATACTTCAACATAGTGTGTGTAACAGCATTCCATGACTAATATAAATAAATTAACATTAACAATAAATGACAGTAAAATAAGCACACGTATGACTGAGGAGTCACAGTGTAACTTTGTGTGGTGTTTGAGTTGTCCGACTTTTTGTGTGGCCATAAACGCACCAGTGGTTTAGTGCTATGCGTGCTGGTGACAGATGACAAGTTGCTTTTGGCCTGGTTTGTACGGCAGAAAATGACTAGTTTTTCGAGATAGAAGTGTTTTACTCATGTTTTTGGTGTGGTTATGTGCGAATATAAACAGTTTTGCTCAATAAAGTGATCGATATAATTCCTGTCCTCGAAGCATCTCGATAGACGTTACAATAATTGAACGGTGTTCAATTGAACGGTGTTGACGAACACACTTAGGGCCGCTTGTTGTCACTGTCACTCAAAGTTGCATTGCAAAATTACATAGAATAAATGTGTTTATTTTGTTTAGAATTCAGATGGGATTTGATTTGGTGCGCGGCATATTTGCTGTGCGCAGCGGACGCTTGAGCAGTGCGCAATTGCGCAGGCGCACACCTTAGAGGGAACGTTGCTTGGCAGTCCATGTCTTGTTGGAAACACGCCATTCCTCATCAACTTTTCTCTTTTTAGCGTCTCGGGTGTAAACCGTGCATCACTAGTCGCTGCATGTGCACCTTCACTCGCAGGTTACACACGGACATACGCCCATAAATAATACTTTTCAAAATAAAAGCGGCACAGTTGTATTGCGTGCACGACATAGATGTTTTTTCAACTTTATTTTGTAATTTGTGATTGCAGCCGTTCACATTCACTGTCCACACGGAAGTAATACAAATAACGCTTTTCTAAACAAAAGCAGCACCGTTGTATTGCACACTCGACATAGATACTTTTTTAAATGTATTTTGTAATTTAGGATTGGCCTCACGCGGGCCGGACAGGGACGCACAAAGGGCCGGATGCCCAGGTCTGCCCTAGAAGGAGTTTGTTAAAGAACGACCCATTTTTTCACCAAAAAATGGCCCAAAGCAAATGGAGCAAAGATTGGTGCCATACCACAGCCATACGTTACGGCGTAGGAAAAATGTGTTCGCAATTTATCATTGTCTATATGTGTAGTATCTGTCATTTTAACCACGTCTCATTTGGTCAGAGTCCCTAGGAGTTCTTTGGAGTACGACCCCTTTTTTTCGCCAAAAAATGGAAGGCAAAACCAAGATGGCCGACTGCCTGATCGTTTTCGGGTATGGGTTACTGAGACTTTTATGTGCGTCTTGTAATGATAGACGTGTCCTGCGATTTTCGTGCTGATACGTGAAACTGGTAGGAGGGGCTGATTTTTTTTCAAATGTTATAGGTGCCGCTAGTGAGCTAATATTGAAATTTAATTTTCAGGACCTCCGAAATATAAAAATTTTCGCCATACATGACAAATTTATGGGGACTTTTCGTGCATGTTTGATGGCCTCAAAAAGGCATCCAAACGTACAGAAGATAAAAGTATTTCAAAAGGGCCCCGGCGATGATTGCCCCGCTGCTCGGGTCAAAATAATATATGTGTAAAGATATCAAATTTACCTTTGCAAGCTCTGCGGTGTGAGATGGACTTTGTCATGTCCCTGTAGAATCCTTCCTTGCAGTAGTGGCAATGGCGGCCCGCCGTGTTGTGGCGACAGTTCAGACACACGCCTCCACTCCTGCGGCCCGACAGCTTGTACAGCTCCATGTTGAAGCGGCAGCGGCGGGCGTGAAGGTTGCAGTGGCACGCTGGTAGGGCAGCAGACAGGAAGACCACCAATGAACACATAAGCTTTAGCCTGACAATTTACAGGTTGACATTTTTGCTGGCGAAAAGGCCGGTTTTGGTTCAAATTCTTGCACTTACATATAGTGCATGTACTGTAATAATATATTCACTGGGAGAGATCTCATTTTTAAAACTATGATTTAAAATTATTTCAACGTTAAATATCAATACAGTGGTGTTCTACACCAAAATGTTGCCTTGGTTTTAGGAAAAAGGAAGCTAGCCCGCAAGGAGATTGCATTCAATTTAAAAGCTGCCATTTTGTCGCCATGAAGTGTACCATGCGAATAATTCAGATCAATGATCTCAATTATGCTTGAATAAAGTTAAGCTGAGCATTTACTTATATGACCTAATGCAAACAACCTTCCCAAGTCATGGTGCAAAAAAAAATATACAAAGTTATACCCATTTAAAACAATTATGATGGGAAAATGCAAACATCTCACACATTTATCCATGTTTGCCGCACTTCAGCTGATTGATATTTTTTGATCGATTACAAAACCTTAAGGAGGTTGTCACGGACGTAAACAAGGTAGGGTTAAACTTTCACATACTCTTAATATCCAATTGTATTAATTATTAATTATATATCCAATATATTAATAGAATATGTACACATATATATATATATATATATATATATATATATATATATATATATATATATATATATATATATATATATATATATATATACATACAGTATATACATATATATAATACATATATATACATATATATATATATATATAAATACATACATATATATACATACATACATACAGTATATACATATATATAATACATATATATACATATATATATATATATATATATATATATATATATATATATACATATATATATATATATATATATATATATATATATATATATATATATATATATATATATATATATATATATATATATATATATATATATATATATATATATATATATATATGTCTTAATTAGATTATCCAAAAAATAGTGCTCGATACCGTGGTAGAGCGTAATATGTATGTGTGGGAAAAAAATCACAATCCTCAGGATCTCCTGAGGATTGAGGAAACCCCTCATGAAACAGGCCTGTAGAGATGAAATAGTCTTGTGATTTTTTCCCACACATACATACATATACATATATATATATATATATATATATATATATATATATATATATATATATATATACACATACATATATACATGTACATACATATATGTATATATACCGGTAAATATACATACATATATATACACAAAACTCAAAACTATGGAAGTTGTCACGTTGTGTAAATGGTAAATAAAAAGACAATACAATGATTTGCAAATCCTTTTCAACTTACATATATTCAATTGAATAGACTGCAAAGACAAGATATTTAGTATTCAAACTGGAAAACTACATTTTTTGCAAATATTAGCTCATTTGGAATTTGATGCCTGCAAATGTTTCAAAAAAGCTGGCTCACATGGCAAAAAAGACTGAGACAGTTGAGGAATGCTCATCAAACACCTTTTTGGAACATCCCACAGGTGAACAGGCAAATTGGGAACAGGTGGGTGCCATGATTGGGTATAAAAGTAATTCACAAACAAGGACGGGGCGAGGGTCACCACTTTGTCAACAAATGCGTGAGCAAATTGTTTAAGAACAACATTTCTCAAGCAGCTATTGCAAGGAATTTAGGGATTTCACCATCTACGCTCCGTAATATCATCAAAAGGTTCAGAGAATCTGGAGAAATCACTGCACGTAACATTGAATGCCCGTGACTTTCGATCCCTCAGGCGGTACTGCATCAAAAAGCGACATCAGTGTGTAAAGGATATCACCACATGGGCTCAGGAACTCTTCAGAAAACCACTGTCAGTAACTACAGTTTGTTGCTACATCTGTAAGTGCAAGTTAAAACTCTAATATGCAAAGCGAAAACCATTTATCAACAACACCCAGAAAAGCTGCCGGTTTCGCTGGGCCCGAGCCATTCAATATTCTAGTCGTTTATAATGTTTCTACTCGTATGGATTCTTCATTCATCACTCCAAGCAACATTTGGACGCTTTAATATAACTATAACAATTCTTACTTACTAAAGCGTCCCATGTGTGATGTCTGTAGGAGTGTTTTCATGGATATTTGTATGTGCTGTCATAATGTGTTGAAGCCTGCGTCGTTAGCATTAGCAAATATGCTAACATGTTACGGGTGTCTGTGTTAGTATTTTTAACTTACAATGGCATTGTTTTTGTATTGTTTCAGTTTCGCCACCGTGGAGTTATTGAGTCTGTTTAGCGGATTGGAGAGCTAGCTTGCGCAGCTAGTGGGTCCATAACGATGACTTTGATCAGCCGTTTCACTGCCTTGTTACAGACACTGTTTGAAAAAAATTAAGGTATGTAAATAAAAAAAAATGTAATTCAGTGTAAATAACAAATTTCGCAACGTATATATCTGCGGCTAATAAAACGGTGTGGCCAATTTTAGGATTTTTCTTTGCTGACGGCCCGAATGGCAATAGTTAAAAAAAACAAATAAGATGTGTTATTTATTGGCGCCATTTTTTGGACGAGTTCACTTACTGCAGGTGTTGCAGTGCCCTTCCATTTAGTCCTTTCAACCGGAAGTAGAAGTGCTGTTCAGTCTTTTAGTCGTTTATATTGTTTCTACTCGTATGGATTCTTCATTCATCACTCCAAGCAACATTTGTATGTTTTAATATAACTATAACAATTCTTACTCACTAAAGCGTCCCATGTGTGATGTCTGTAGGAGTGTTTTCATGCATATTTGTACGTGCGGTCATAATGTGTTGAAGCCTGCGTCGTTAGCATTAGCAAATACGCTAACATGTTACGGGTGTCTGTGTTAGTATTATTAACTTACAATTGCATTATTTTTGTATTGTTTCAGTTTTGTAAATTCACCAAAACGTCACCGTGAGATTGGAGAGCTAGCTTCCGCAGCTAGTGGGTCCATGACCATGACTTCTGTTTTGTTTGATCAGCCGTTTTTCTGCCCGGTTACAGACACCGTTTGAAAACAATTAAGGTATGTAAATCAACATTTTAAAACATTTCAGTGTAAATAACTAAATTTGCAAACGTATATACCTGCGGTTATAGTCCGGTGCGACTAATTTATGGAAAAATATTTTTTTATCTTAAAATTTAGTGGGTGCGGCTTATATAGTCCGGAAAACACAGTACTTTTTTACCGTTTGATTGTACCAACTTCTATTGACATTACTGCCACCCAGTGGTTGGAAGTTGTATTTAGGTAATAGATTGATAGATTGATGGTAGATTACTAGGGGTGTAACGGTATGTGTATTTGAATTGAACCGTTTCGGTACGGGGGTTCCGGTTCGGTTCGGAGGTGTACCGAACGAGTTTCCACGCGGAAATATTAAGTAGCGTAACGCACGTTGTGTAAACAATGCACACTGAGGCACAACACACGGCATGCTAGCAGCTAACGGGCTAGGATAGACTGACCATACGTCATCTTATCACCGGACATGTCATTTTTTGCGGAGCTGTCAGGGCGGAGTTTCTTAAATGCCTCAAATGTCCGGCATTTTGAGTTAAGGTTGCGTGTATTTTCAATGTACGTTCAGGGTTAAGAAGGGGTTAAGAACAAAACAAACAGCAGCATTGGTGAGGGAGGGGCAGAGACAGAGAGAGAGAGTTATGATAAACGCGCATGCGTCGCCAGGCTCTGCTTTTTATCCATAGATTTATCACATTTAATGTTTTATTATCTATAGCAGGGGTGTCAAAAGTGTGCCCCGGAGGCCATTTGCGGCCCACAGCTAATGTTTTACAGGCCCACGGCACATTCTAAAAATACTCTTAATATAAACAAAAACATAACAAAAGTGAAATAAAAAAGCTTAAAGGCCTACTGAAAGCCACTACTACCGACCACGCAGTCTGATAGTTTATATATCAATGATGAAATCTTAACATTGCAACACATGCCAATACGGCCGCGTTAACTTATAAAGTGACATTTTAAAATTCCCGGGAAATATCCGGCTGAAACATCGCGGTATGATGACGTATGCGCGTGACGAAGTCCGAGTAACGGAAGTTATGGTACCTCGTAGAATCCTATACAAAAAGCTCTGTTTTCATTTCATAATTCCACAGTATTCTGGACATCTTTTGCAATTTTTTTAATGAACAATGAAGGCTGCAAAGAAGACAGTTGTAGGTGGGATCAGTGTATTAGCAGCGGACTACAGCAACACAACCAGGAGGACTTTGTTGGAGCGCTAGCCGCGCTAGCCGCCGACTTCACCTTGACTTCCTACGTCTCCGGGCCGCCAAACGCATCGGGTGAAGTCCTTCGTCCTTCTGCCGATCGCTGGAACGCAGGTGAGCACGGGTGTTGATGAGCAAATGAGGGCTGGCTGGCGTAGGTGGAGAGCTAATGTTTTTAGCATAGCTCTGTGCAGTCTGGTTGCTAAGTTAGCTTCAATGGCGTCGTTAGCACAGCATTGTTAACCTTCGCCAGCCTGGAAAGCATTAACCGTGTATTTACATGTCCACGGTTTAATAGTATTGTTGATTTTCTATCTATACTTCCCGTCAGGGGTTTATTTCTTTTGTTTCTATATGCAGTTAAAGCAAGATGCTATCACGTTAGCTCGTAGCTAAAGCATTTCGCCGATGTATTGTCGTGGAGATAAAAGGCACTGAATGTCCATTTCGCGTTCTCAACTCTCATTTTCAAGAGGATATAGTATCCCAGGTGGTTTAAAATACAAATCTGTGAGAATCCAATGAGCCAGCTTGTACCTAAGTTACGGTCAGAGCGAAAAAAGATACGTCCATCGCTGCCTCTCAAGTCATTCACTGTAACGTTCCTCATCTACGAATCTTTCATCCTCGCTCAAATTAATGGGGTAATCATCACTTTCTCGGTCCGAATCTCTCTCGCTCCATTGTAAACAACGGGGAATTGTGAGGAATACTAGCTCCTGTGACGTCACGCTACTTCCGCTACAGGCAAGGCTTTTTTTTATCAGCGAGCAAAAGTTGCGAACTTTATCGTCGATTTTCTCTACTAAATCCTTTCCGCAAAAATATGGCAATATCGCGAAATGATCAAGTATGACACATAGAATGGATCTGCTATCCCCGTTTAAATAAAAAAAAAATCATTTCAGTAGGCCTTTAAAGGTGAAATGTAATTTAGAAAAAGGTGCAATGTTGACTAATAAAACAAAGATGTTTTTTTGTCTTTGAAACTGTCATTGCTCAAAACATAATATTGAATCAAAATCAATGTCATTATGAATTATTGACCTATCCAAGGTTCCCATTACTTCACATCAAATATTACACTAAGAAAAATATTTTTGGTGGAAAATTTTGCAAATTTGGTAAATAAATAACCCAAAAATGTATATTTTGTTGTTTTCTTACTGTACCGAAAATGAACCGAACCGTGACGTCTCAACAGAGGTACGTACT